>NC_053432.1:24717451-24778859 GCF_007990345.1 Gossypium hirsutum | reverse complement strand
GATATGTTGAGATGTTGCATCCTCGAGTTCAGTAGTTCATGGGAACTGTAACACCCGAACCCGAGTCCGACACCAGAGTCGAACACGAGGTGTTAACAAACTTTGAAAAATTTCCAGACACTGCCCAATCTGTGTACTAGTCGCTTTAAAAATCATATCTTGAGCTTCACAACTCAAAAATCAGTTTCGTGATTTTTCCCTGAAACTAGACTCATATGCCCATCTACATATTGTTTTCTAGAATTTTTGATTGGGCCAATTTGTACAGTTTATTAGTTAAAGTCTCCCATGTTACAGGAATCGACTACCCTGACCTTTGCGCATTACGACTTGGATATCTCCTTGTACAGGGCTCCAATACTGATGCTGTTTCTTTCTACAGAAACTAGACTCAGAGAGGAATCTATACATATATGGTATGACTCCTAATTATCTCTGGTTAATTTATAATCAATTTCCAAAGTCGGAACAAGGAACCCAGAACCCGTTCTGACCCTGTCTCACGAGAACCTTAATATCTCTTAACATACTGTCCGTATGATTGTTTCGTTACTTTCCTATGAAAGTAGATTCTTCAAGGTTTGTTTACATAATTTATTCACTATTTAATTCCATTCCTACTATTTTTAGTTATTTTCCAAATCTACGTCACTGATGCTGTCAGCATCTACCTTTAAGGTAGGCTTTACCTATTTCATGGTTCAACTAGCCCTTTTTGCATACATAGCACAATTTATGAAAGTGATTAACCATCCCCGTGGCCAATCCTTGTCAAGCATATCCACACTAAACGATTATAACATTATACTTAAACACATATAAGCCATTTTCACATGGCTATCCAAAACTTATACATCACATAAAGTACTCGAAAAACAACAATGGGTCGTCCTAAACATGCCATATCAAAATTCAACCAAAAGAGTACCCAAAAGAGCCTTTGATAGTGTGGGCGACTTCGACTTCAAGATCCCGAGTCCGATAGCTGGAGAACCAAAAATCTATAAAACAGAGGAGCAATGGAACGAAGTAAGCAATTTATGCTTAGTAAGTTTTGAGCAAGGAATTCCAGCATAACGAAAGAATAGCACACATTTAGCTAAACGGAATATTTCATAATACACAATTTTCCGATATCAAACTTACTTCACAACGTTAACCCTTATGTACATACACAAAAGACCAACTTAGCCGAAGGCCGGTAGCTCGTTCATCAACTGAGCGAATATTTATTTGTAAGGGCTCGATTAAATTCAACACATACGTAACATATCCCAATATTGGGATGTTTTTCGAGTATTAGCTGGAATTTTACAGCAAGCTCATTCATTACCAAAATCACGTACCTTCGGAATTTAACCGGATATAGCTCCTCGTTCAAGTGCCTTCGGGACATAGCCCGGTTATAGTAACTCATACAATGCCTTCGGGACTTAACCCGGATTTTAAAACTCGCACGAATGCCTTCGGGACTTAACCCGGAATTAGTATCTCGCACAAAGGCCTTCGAGACTTAACCCGGAATTAATAACTCGCACAAATGCCTTCGGATCTTAGTCCGGATATAGTCACTTAGCACAAAGCCTTCGGGACTTAGCCCGGAAAGCATTCAATTAAACATGCACATCTAACAATAATTCATGGCACATTCGTATTTCATTTTCATTTGCAAAACTCAAACACAAGGCACATATCATCCTTGCACATTCGGCTCAATAGCCACACATAGAGCATGATTTTCATTTGCTTAAAACATGATTTAATCACATCGTAATTTAAGCTCTCTTACTCAAGAACTTACCTCGGGTGTTGTCGAACGATTCCGCTAACTATTCGACCACTTTTTCCTTCCCTTTATCGGATCTATTTCCCCTTTGCTCTTGAGCTTAATTAAACAAATAAATTGATTTCATCATTTAGGCATCGAAAAGATGAACACAAGGCACTTAGCCCATATTTATACATTAAACATTAAAGTCACATACATGTGAAATCATGCATCAACACAACATATTAGCTAATTTTTCCCCCTTGGCCGAATATGCATGTCTATTTTTGGGGTCGATTTCAACACTTAATACACACATATACACACTAGTAAAGCATCCTCCCCCTTTCCATCAATTTAACACATGCATTGCTCATTAACATGCAAAGTTACATTCGGCCTTAGCACACAACTTGCTAGCCGATTCTTCTCCATTTAGCAACCAATGCACATATGTGCTCACACAAAAATGCTAAAAAGGAGGTTCAAGAATCATCAAGTCATCATCACATGCATCATTAACAAGCTTCATATTTAGCATGCAATGGCATTAACACAACCTCTACCTAGGTCGAATCTTAACTCATCCTCATGTCTCATCACCACCACATCAAACATCAACCAAGAATGATGCATCCATGGTCAAGTGTCATTTCCATCACATAGCAAGATTTAGACCATGGGCTAGGTAGAACTCAAGCTAACAACTAAAACATGCATGCATCTCATGGAACATCATCAAACATACCTTAGCCTAGCTACATGCATGACCGAACCTCTTCACCTTTCTTCTTCTTTCCTCCTTAAAATTTTTGGCCAAGGATGAACCAAAGGATGAGAAATTTTTTTCTTTGTTTTTCTTTCTAGTTTCGGCAAGTATGAAGATGAGAAAAGGATGAACAAAAATTCTCTCCTTTCTTTTCTTTAGCTCACGGCAATGGGGGGGGGGAACAAAAAACTACACACACATTTTTTTTTTGTATTCACCATACTCCTTTTCATTATTTTATGCCCATGCCCCTTATTTTATTTGTTTTATCCCAACATTTTATGACACAAATTAACATATTTTATTTGTGCCATACTTATGCCATAATTTCCATAAAAAAAAAATTGCACAATTGCTCATCATGCCCATCATGGCCGGCCACCTTGTTTTAAGGTGGGAAATTTGACATGCAAATCCACCTATTTCATACTATAAGTTATTTGGCCACTACAAATTAGCCTATAGCATTTGCAAAAATTTTCACATGAGTCACATTTCAAAATTTCATTCACAATTGGCAAAATCAAAGCATGAAATTTTCACACATGCACTTTCACATGAAATAAACATAGGATATAACATCTAATTATTATTGTGACTCGGTTTAGCGGTCCCGAAACCACTTCCCGACTAGGGTCAATTTTTGGGCTGTCACAACTCTCCCCCACTTAAGAAATTTTCGTCCCCGAAAATCTTATCGGTGAATAGGTTTGGGTATCGCTCTTTCATCGAGCTCTCGGTCTCCCAAGTAGCTTCCTCGATCCCGTGTTTGAGCCATAAAACCTTTACTAGCAGAACTCTTTTGTTTCGCAACTCCTTCACTTCACGAGCTAGGATACGCATCGGTTCTTCTTCATAGCTCATATCGTCTTGAATTTCAACCTCTGATGGGCTAATTATGTGCGACGGATCAGATCGATAGCGTCGAAGCATCGAAACATGAAAGACGTCGTGAATCTTTTCAAGCTCAGGGGGCAAAATCAATCTATACGCAACCGGACCAACTCGTTCGGAGATTTCGTACGGCCCAATGAATCTTGGGTTCAACTTGCCCTTACGGCCAAACCTGAGTGTCTTTTTCCAAGGTGAAACCTTAAGGAACACTTTGTCTCCCACCTGATACTCGATGTCTTTTCGTTTCAAATCCGCGTACGACTTCTGACGATCTGTGGCTACCTTCAGACTTTCACGGATTACCTTTACTTTCTGTTCAGCATCTTTAATCAAATCAACTCCGAAAATTTTACTTTCACCGAGCTCGGTCCAAAACAATGGTGTACGGCATTTACGACCGTACAAGGCCTCGTAAGGTGCCATCTTAATACTTGATTGAAAACTATTATTGTAAGCGAATTCAATCAAAGGTAAATACCGTTCCCATGCACTACTGTACTCGAGGATGCAACATCTCAACATATCCTCAAGTATCTGAATTATCCGCTCGGATTGACCATCGGTTTGGGGGTGAAAAGCAGTGCTAAAATGCAGCTTGGTACCCAGAGCTTCTTGCAATTTCTTCCAAAATCGTGAGGTGAATCTCGGATCTCTATCCGACACGATAGAAATAGGTACCCCGTGTAATCTCACAATTTGAGAAACGTACAATTCAGCTAGTTTATCCAATGAAAAATCCGTACGTACGGGGATGAAATGAGCCGACTTAGTCAGCCTATCAACAACAACCCAAATCGTATCCTTCTTACTTGCTGTCAATGGCAGTCCAGACACAAAGTCCATTGTGACTCGATCCCACTTCCACTCGGGTATCATGATCGGCTGGAGTAATCCTGAAGGCACTTGATGTTCCGCTTTCACTTGTTGACATATCAAACATCTCGAAACAAAGTCGGAGATGTCCCGTTTCATACCATGCCACCAAAATTGACGTTTCAAATCGTTGTACATTTTCGTACTCCCCGGGTGAATTGACATTCAGCTACAATGGGCTTCGTTCAGAATCATCGAAATGAGTTCCGAATTCCTTGGAACACACAAATGATTTCTGAACCTCAAACAATCATCATCATCAATTTGAAACTCCGATTCCTCGTTCGGAACACACTTAGCCCATTTTGCAACCAATTCATCATCGACTTTCTGAGCTTCACGAATTTGATGAGTCAATAATGGTTTAGCTTTTAATTCAGCTACTAACACATTGTCTGGTAGAATAGACAAATGCACGTTCATCGCTCGTAAAGCAAACAATGACTTCCGGCTTAAGGCGTCCGCAACCACGTTAGCCTTTCCCGGGTGGTAATCAATGACAAGCTCGTAATCTTTCAACAACTCAAGCCAACGTCTTTGTCGCAGATTCAAGTCTCGTTGAGTCATCAAATATTTGAGACTTTTGTGATCCGAAAATACATGGCACTTCTCACCAAACAGATAATGTCGCCATATTTTTAAAGCAAACACGATGGCAGCTAGTTCAAGATCATGGGTCAGATAATCCCTCTCGTGTGGCTTCAATTGTCTCGACGCATAGGCCACGACTCGACCTTCTTGCATCAATACGCAACCCAACCCAAGTAGGGATGCGTCACTATAAATGACAAACTCTTTACCTGATTCGGGTTGCACCAAAATTGGAGCTTCAGTCAAATGAGTTTTTAGTTGGTCGAAACTTTTCTGACATTTCTCCGTCCACTCGAACTTAACATCCTTTTGAAGTAGCTTCGTCATTGGTGTGGCTATCATCGAGAAACCTTTGACAAATCGTCGGTAATAACCGGCGAGCCCCAAAAAGCTCCAAACTTCAGTAATATTTCTCGGAGGTTTCCAGTCAAGTATGGCTGAAATTTTGTTCGGGTCAACTCGAATACCCGACGCGGATACCACATGACCCAAGAAGCTAACCTCTCTTAACCAGAACTCACACTTACTGAACTTAGCATATAACTGCTTATCCCGCAAAATTTGCAGCACTAGCCTCAGATGCTCAGCATGTTCGGTCTCATCTCTTGAATAGACCAAAATGTCATCAATGAACACAACTACGAACCGATCCAAATACGGTCTGAAGATCCGATTCATCAAATCCATAAATACCGCAGGGGCATTAGTGAGCCCAAACGGCATCACTAAGAATTCGTAGTGACCATATCTCGTTCTGAAGGCAGTTTTGGGAATATCTGAATCTCAAATTCGCAACTGATAATAGCCCGATCTCAAATCTATTTTTGAGAACACTGAGGCTCCCTTCAGTTGGTCGAACAAATCATTGATGCGCGGCAACGGATATTTGTTCTTTATCGTCACTTTATTCAACTGACGATAGTCAATGCACAACCTCATGGTTCCGTCCTTCTTTTTCACGAACAATACTGGTGCACCCCAAGGTGAGAAACTTGGTCGAGCGAAACCTCTATCTATCAATTCTTGCAAATGAGCTTTCAACTCCTTTAACTCGGTTGGTGCCATACGATACGGAGTTATCGAAATCGGCGTAGTCCCAGGTACAAGCTCAATACCAAACTCTACCTCCCGAATAGGTGGTAAACCCGGTAATTCTTCCGGAAAAACATCCGGGTATTCACAAGCCACCGGCACAGATTCGGGTTTCTTTTCTAATTCTTTGTCATCAAGTACATACGCAAGGTATGCTTCGCACCCTTTTCTTACATATTTCTGTGCCAACATTGCTGATATTACAGCTGGCATCCCCTCCAAGTCTGCAGACTCAATTCGGATTACTTCGTTATTTGCGCACCTCAAATCAATAGTCTTGCTCTTGCAATTCACAACCGCATCATGCGCGGTCAACCAATCCAAACCAAGGATAACATCAAATTCATCAAACGGCAAAAGCATCAAGTCCGCCGGAAAACAGGAACCTCGAATTTCCAGGGGACATTTCTTACACACTTTGTCGACAAGCACGTAACGACCCAAGGGATTTGACACCCGAATTACGAACTCAGTAGACTCAATAGGTAAAGTCTTACTGGATGCTAAGGTTTCACATATGTAAGAATGAGTAGAACCGGGGTCAATCAAAGCAATTACATTAGTATCAAAGAGAGTGAATGTACCGGTAATAACATCAGGCGAAGAAGCATCCTCACGAGCATGTATAGCATAAGCTCTAGCAGGCGCACGAGCTTCGGATCTGGTTATATCATCTCTAGATCCTCTTTGACCACCACCAGTATTGCTCGCATTTCCAGATGGTCTACCCCGAGCAGTGGTAGCACCCGGTCTCCCACTCTGATTTACATTCTGTTCCGACAACCTCGGGCAATCTTTAATGAAGTGGTCAACTGATCCGCATTTGTAACAGGAGCGGTCAGGGAATCTACAACTCCCCGAATGCCATTTACCGCAAATCGGCATTTCGTTCTGTCTCGACGTTCATTCCCAACACTGGCGACTGAAGTGCCTCGTGTACCTACAAGGGGTCGATCACGATCTCGTCTAAAAAAACCCGAAGTGCCTCTAAACTGGCCCGCATCATCCCGAAATCTCTTCGATGCCTGTTGAAGAGACCTTCCCGAGGATCTTTTACGAAACTCTCCAGTTCCCTCATCAACTCTTTGCTTTTCCTTTCTAAACTCTTCGGCTTTACAAGCTCGTTCAACAAGTACCACGAACTCTCGTATTTCAAGAACGCCAACGAACATTTTTATATCTTCATTCAGCCCATCCTCGAAGCGTTTACACATAATAGCTTCGGACGAAACACATTCCCAAGCGTATTTGCTAAGTCTAACAAATTTTCGCTCGTAATCAGTAACCGACATGGAGCCTTGCTTAAGCTCAAGAAATTCCTTCCGTTTTTGATCAACAAACCTCTGACGGATATACTTTTTCTGAAACTCAGTTTGGAAAAACTCCCAAGTTACTTGCTCTCGGGGCACAACAGAAGTCAGAGTACTCCACCAATAGTAGGCAGAATCACGTAGCAAGGAGATAGCACACTTTAGGCATTCATCGGGTGTACAAGATAGCTCATCGAGTACCCGGATAGTGTTGTCCAGCCAAAATTCAGCTTGCTCGGCATCATCGCTATCCATAGCCTTAAATTCAGTAGCCCATGTTTTCGGATTCTGTCAACTGGGGGCTTATTTGACCTTATTTGGTCCGTTACCGGTGGTATTGTAGGTGCGGGGGTGGTATTAGTTGGGAATGGAGGTTGTGGGACAGCCGTATTAGTTCGAATGTATTGGTTGAACCAATCATTCATCACGCTATAGAAAGCTTGTCTAGCTTCATCATTCGGGTTACTAGCATTAGGTTGAGAGTCCGCCGGTGCTGTCCCTTGTGCGGGAGCAGGCGCTACACTCTCAAGATCATCAGCTACCTCTCGGTTGGGATCGGGATCCATTACCATAAATAAACACATTTACAATTGTCAGAAATCACCACACTATCAAGTAATCACATAAAATGGCATGTATAGCTAGACCCAACACATTACGGTAGACCTAGAATCGACTAAACTGTAGCTCTGATACCAATAAAATGCAACACCCCGAACCCGAGTCCGACACCGGAGTCGAACACGAGGTGTTAACAAACTTTGAAAAATTTCCAGACACTGCCCAATCTGTGTACTAGTCGCTTTAAAAATCATATCTTGAGCTTCACAACTCGAAAATCAGTTTCGTGATTTTTCCCTGAAACTAGACTCATATGCCCATCTACATATTTTTTTCTAGAATTTTTGATCGGGCCAATTAGTACATTTTATTAGTTAAAGTCTCCCATGTTACAGGAATCGACTACCCTGACCTTTGCGCATTACGACTTGGATATCTCCTTGTACAGGGCTCCAATACTGATGCTGTTTGTTTCTATAGAAACTAGACTCAGAGAGGAATCTATACATATATGGTATGGCTCCTAATTATCTCTGGTTAATTTATAATCAATTTCCAAAGTCGGAACAAGGAACCCAGAACCCGTTCTGACCCTGTCTCACGAGAACCTTAATAGCTCTTAACATACTATCCGTATGATTATTTCGTTACTTTCCTATGAAAGTAGATTCTTCAAGGTTTGTTTACATAATTTATTCACTATTTAATTCCATTCCTACTATATTTAGTGATTTTCCAAATCTACGTCACTGATGCTGTCAGCATCTACCTTTAAGGTAGGCTTTACCTATTTCATGGTTCAACTAGCCCTTTTTGCATACATAGCACAATTTATGAAAGTGATTAACCATCCCCGTGGCCAATCCTTGTCAAGCATATCCACACTAAATGATTATAACATTATACTTAAACACATATAAGCCATTTTCACATGGCTATCCAAAACTTATACATCACATAAAGTACTCGAAAAACAACAATGGGTCGTCCTAAACATGCCATATCAAAATTCAACCAAAAGAGTACCCAAAAGAGCCTTTGATAGTGTGGGCGACTTCGACTTCAAGATCCCGAGTCCGATAGCTGGAGAACCAAAAATCTATAAAACAGAGGAGCAATGGAACGAAGTAAGCAATTTATGCTTAGTAAGTTTTGAGCAAGGAATTCCAGCATAACGAAAGAATAGCACACATTTAGCTAAACGGAATATTTCATAATACACAATTTTCCGATATCAAACTTACTTCACAACGTTAACCCTTGTGTACATACACAAAAGACCAACTTAGCCGAAGGCCGGTAGCTCGTTCATCAACTGAGCGAATATTTATTTGTAAGGGCTCGATTAAATTCAACACATACGTAACATATCCCAATATTGGGATGTTTTTCGAGTATTAGCTGGAATTTTACAGCAAGCTCATTCATTACCAAAATCACGTACCTTCGGAATTTAACCGGATATAGCTCCTCGTTCAAGTACCTTCGGGACATAGCCCGGTTATAGTAACTCATACAATGCCTTCGGGACTTAACCCGGATTTTAAAACTCGCACGAATGCCTTCGGCACTTAACCCGGAATTAGTATCTCGTACAAAGGCCTTCGGGACTTAACCCGGAATTAGTATCTCGCACAAAGGCCTTCGGGACTTAACCCGGAATTAATAACTCGCACAAATGCCTTCGGATCTTAGTCCGAATATAGTCACTTAGCACAAAGCCTTCGGGACTTAGCCCGGAAAGCATTCAATTAAACATGCACATCTAACAATAATTCATGGCACATTCGTATTTCATTTTCATTTGCAAAACTCAAACACAAGGCACATATCATCCTTGCACATTCGGCTCAATAGCCACACATAGAGCATGATTTTCATTTGCTTAAAACATGATTTAATCACATCGTAATTTAAGCTTTCTTACTCAAGAACTTACCTCGGGTGTTGTCGAACGATTCCGCTAACTATTCGACCACTTTTTCCTTCCCTTTATCGGATCTATTTCCCCTTTTCTCTTGAGCTTAATTAAACAAATAAATTGATTTCATCATTTAGGCATCGAAAAGATGAACACAAGGCACTTAGCCCATATTTATACATTAAACATTAAAGTCACATACATGTGAAATCATGCATCAACACAACATATTAGCTAATTTTTCCCCCTTGGCCGAATATGCATGTCTATTTTTGGGGTCGATTTCAACACTTAATACACACATATACACACTAGTAAAGCATCCTCCCCCTTTCCATCAATTTAACACATGCATTGCTCATTAACATGCAAAGTTACATTCGGCCTTAGCACACAACTTGCTAGCCGATTCTTCTCCATTTAGCAACCAATGCACATATGTGCTCACACAAAAATGCTAAAAAGGAGGTTCAAGAATCATCAAGTCATCATCACATGCATCATTAACAAGCTTCATATTTAGCATGCAATGGCATTAACACAACCTCTACCTAGGTCGAATCTTAACTCATCCTCATGTCTCATCACCACCACATCAAACATCAACCAAGAATGATGCATCCATGGTCAAGTGTCATTTCCATCACATAGCAAGATTTAGACCATGGGCTAGGTAGAACTCAAGCTAACAACTAAAACATGCATGCATCTCATGGAACATCATCAAACATACCTTAGCCTAGCTACATGCATGGCCAAACCTCTTCACCTTTCTTCTTCTTTCCTCCTTAAAATTTTTGGCCAAGGATAAACCAAAGGATGAGAAATTTTTTTCTTTGTTTTTCTTTCTAGTTTCGGCAAGTATGAAGATGAGAAAAGGATGAACAAAAATTCTCTCCTTTCTTTTCTTTAGCTCACGGCAATGGGGGGGGAACAAACAACTACACACACATTTTTTTTTGTATTCACCATACTCCTTTTCATTATTTTATGCCCATGCCCCTTATTTTATTTGTTTTATCCCAACATTTTATGACACAAATTAACATATTTTATTTGTGCCATACTTATGCCATAATTTCCATAAAAAAAAATTGTACAATTGCTCATCATGCCCATCATGGTCGGCCACCTTGTTTTAAGGTGGGAAATTTGACATGCAAATCCACCTATTTCATACTATAAGTTATTTGGCCACTACAAATTAGCCTATAGCATTTGCAAAAATTTTCACATGAGTCACATTTCAAAATTTCACTCACAATTGGCAAAATCAAAGCATGAAATTTTCACACATGCACTTTCACATGAAATAAACATAGGATATAACATATAATTATTATTGTGACTCGGTTTAGCGGTCCCGAAACCACTTCCCGACTAGGGTCAATTTTTGGGCTGTCACAGGAACGGTATTTACCTTTGATTGAATTCGCTTACAACAATAGTTTTCAATCAAGTATTAAGATGGCACCTTACGAGGCTTTGTACGGTCGTAAATGTCGTACACCATTGTTTTGGACCGAGCTCGGTGAAAGTAAAATTTTTGGAGTTGATTTGATTAAAGATGCCGAACAGAAAGTAAAGGTAATCCGTGAAAGTCTGAAAGCAGCCACAGATCGTCAAAAATCGTATGCGGATTTGAAACGAAAAGACATTGAATATCAGGTGGGAGATAAAGTGTTTCTTAAAGTTTCGCCTTGGAAAAAGGTACTCAGATTTGGCCGTAAGGGCAAGTTGAGCCCGAGATTCATTGGGCCGTACGAAATCTCTGAACGAGTTGGTCCGGTTGCGTATAGATTGATTTTGCCCCCTGAACTTGAAAAGATTCACGATGTCTTTCATGTTTCGATGCTTCGACGTTATAGATCCGATCCGTCACATGTGATTAATCCCTCAGAAGTTGAAATTCAATCTGACTTGAGTTATGAAGAAGAACCGATTCGTATCCTAGTTCGTGAAGTGAAAGAGTTGCGAAACGAAAGGGTTCCGTTAGTTAAGGTGTTATGGCTCAAACACGGGATCGAGGAAGCTACTTGGGAAACCGAGAGCTCGATGAAAGAACGATACCCAAACCTATTTACCGGTAAGATTTTCGGGGATGAAAATTTCTTAAGTGGGGGAGAGTTGTGACAGCCCAAAATTGACCCTAGTCGGGAAGTGGTTTCGGGACCGCTAAACCGAGTCACCAAAATGTTTGAATGTGATATTTATTGTCTAGAATATGTAATTATGAATGTGTGAAAATTTCAAGCTTCGATTTAGTCGATTGCATGTGAATTTAGTCAATAGGACTTATGTGCGACATTTTTGAAATGTGATAGGTCGAAGCATAAGGACCTATTAGTGCATGAAATAAAAAAGGGGGACTTGCATGTCAAATTCCCCCCCTAATGAGTAGTGGCTGGCCATGACAAGCATGGTAGACCAAGTGTGATGGGCAAGACATGTCATAGACATGTTGTGTTAGTGCATCATGAGTGGAAACATGTCACAAACATGTTATGTTAGTGAGGTATGTTAGGAGAAATAAAATAAGGAGCATGGGCATAAAATAATGAAAAGGAGTATGATGAATACAAAAAAAAATGTGTGTAGTTGTTTCCCCCCCCATTGCCGTGAGTTAAAGAAAAGAAAGGAGAAAATTTTGTTCATCCTTTTTCATCTTCATTTGGCCGAAAATTTTAAGGAGGAAGGAAGAAGAAAGGTTGAAGAGGTTCGGCCATGCATGTGACTAGGCTAAGGTATGTTTGGTGATGTTCCATGAGATGCATGCATATTTTAGTTGTTAGCTTGAGTTCTACCTAGCCCATGGTCTAAATCTTGCTATGTGATGGAAATGACACTCGGCCATGGATGCATCATTCTTGGTTGATGTTTGATGTTGTGGTGATGAGGCATGAAGATGAGTTAAGTTTCGGCTAAGGTGGATTTGTGTTGATGTCATTTGCATGCTAAGTGTAAAGCTTTGTAATGATGCATGTGATGGTGGATTGATGATTCTTGAATCTTCTTTTTAGCATTTTTGAGTGATCACATATGTGCATTGGTTGCTAAATGGAGAAGAATCGGCTAGCAAGTTGTATGCTAAGGCCGAATATAATTTTTGTATATTAATGAGTAATGCATGTGTTAAATTGATGGAAAGGGAGAGGATGCTTTACTAGTGTATATATGTGTGTATTAGCCAGGTTTTGAACTTGAAACAAAAGGGTGTTTAGTCAATACAAGTGACCATACTTGTAGAATGTATTAAGTGTTGAAATCGGCCCCAAAATAGACATGCATATTCGGCCAAGGGGGAAAAAATTAGCTAAAATGTTGAGTTTGATTCATGATTCCGTACATATGTGACTTTAATGTCTAATGTATAAATATGGGCTAAGTGCCTTGTGTTCCTCTTTTCAATGCTCAAATGATTAAATCAATTTATTTGTTTAATTAAGCTCAAGAGCAAAGGGGAACTAAATCCGATAAAGGGAAGGATAAAGTGGTCGAATAGCTATCGGAATCGCTCGACAACACCCGAGGTAAGTTCTTGAGTAAAAGAGCTTAAATTATGATGTGATTAGATCATGTTTTAAGCAAATTAAAATCATGCTCTTTGTGTGGCTATTGAGCCGAATTTGCAAGAATGATAAATGTCTTGTGTTTGAGTTTTGCTAACGAAAACGAAATACGAATGTGCCATGATTTATTGTTAAATGTGCATGGTTATTTGAATGATGTCCGGGCTAAGTCCCGAAGGCTTTGTGCTAAGTGACCATATCCGGACTAAGATCCGAAGGCAATTGTGCGAGATACTAATTCCGGGCTAAGCCCGAAGGCATTTGTGCGAGTTACTAAATCCGGGTTAAGTCCCGAAGGCAATTGTGCGAGTTACTATAACCGGGCTATGTCCCGAAGGCATTTGAACGAGGAGCTATATCCGGTTAAATTCCGAAGGTACGTGATTTGGGAATGAATGATCTTGCTGTAAAAATTTCAGTTAATACTCTAGAAACATCCCAACATTGAGGTATGTTTCGTATGTGCTTGAATTTAGTTGAGTCCTTACAAATAAGTATTCGCTCAGTTGATAAACGAGCTACCGGCCTTTGGCTAAGTTGATCTTTTGTGTATGTACATAAGGGTTGGTAATGTGAAGCAAGTATGATATTGAAAATTTGTGCATATGAAATTATCCGTTTAGCTATATGAATGCTATACTTTTGTTGTGCTGGAATTCCTTGCTCAAAACTTACTAAGCATAAATTGCTTACTCCGTTTCATTGCTCCTCTGTTTTATAGATTTGGTTCTCCAGCTATCAGACTCGGGATTTTGAAGTCGAAGTTGCCCACACTATCAAAGCCCCCTTTTGGTACAATTTTTGTTGAACTTCGAAATGGCATGTATAGGACTACCCGTTTGTTGTGGGTCATGGACCCTTTGGACTTGTATAATTTTGGATAGCCATGCGAAAATGGCTTATATATGTTTGAGTGTAATGTTATAATCATTTGGTATGGATATGGTTATTGAGAGGTGTGGATAGGCTTGACAAGGATTGGCCATGGGAATGGTTAATCACTATCATAAATTGTGCTACTTATGCAAAAAGGGCTAGTTGAATCATGGAAACTATGAAATAGGTAAAGTCTACCTTAAAGGCAGATGCTGACAGCAGCAGTGATGTAGATTTGGAAATTCACTAAAAATAGTAAGAATGGAATTAAATAGTGAATAAATTATGTAAACGAACCTTGATGAATCTATTTTCATAGGAAAGTAACGAAACAATCATACAGACAGTATGTTAAGAGATATTCAGGTTATTGTGAGACAGGGCCAGAACGGTTTCTGGATTTCCTGTTCCGGCTTTGGAAATTCATTATAAATTAACCAGAGACAATTAGGAGTCAAGCCATATATTAATAGATTCCTCTCTGAGTCTAGTTTCTATAGAAACAAACGGCATCAGTATTGAAGCCCTGTAGAGGGAGATATCCAAGTCGTAATGCGCAAAGGTCAGGGTAGTCGATCCCTGTAACATGGGAGACTTTGACTAATAAAATGTACTAATTTCCCTGACCAAAAATTCTAGAAAAAAATATGTAGATGGACATACGAGTATAGTTTCAGGGAAAATTTACGGAACTTGATTCCGAGTTTCTGAACTCAAGATATGATTTTAAAAGCGACTATTACGCAGATTGGCAGTGTCTGGAAAATTTTTAAAGTTTGTTAACACCTCGTGTTCGACTCCGGTGACGGTCTCGGGTTCGGGGTGTTACATCATGTGTTTCATTATACGAGCCTATGGAATAAATCGTAAAAATGTAAAAGGTTAGGGGCACAACGGTCATTTAGACCGGGGGTGGAATTTAGACTTGAAAAGTATAATGTAGAGTATTAATGATTTAATTCTGTTGTTATAGACCCTGAGGAACAAATTCTAGAGGTCGATCGAGGAAAACGAAAGGTTTCGGAATAACTGAAACACGACACCGAAACGAATACCAGGTAAGTTCGGATAACATAAAGTAAACTCCTAATATACCTAATTATATGATTTGTGAATGAATGATGTTTGCATTTATTGATGACATAAAAATTTCATGAAATGCATCTTTGATAATGATATGTTGAAAAATGTCTCGGTTGAGGTTTAAAAAGGGAATTCGATGGATAAACCATGATTTACAAGCGAATTGAGATCCTGCATGTGTTGCATAAAGGATTTAGCCCGGAAGGGTAATTCATTGATCTCAATTATAAAAAGGATCCAGCCCGGACGGGTGTTCCTTTGGATGATCGGGCCTCCCGAAGAATATATGTGCATTATGGATTTAGCCCGAATGGGTAATCCAATTAGGGTCTGAATTTAGCCAGGACGGGTAATTCAGATCTGAGCTCAACAAAGGTGTTTGTTGTTATAAGGGGATTTAGCCTGGACTGACAATCCCGACATCACCTTATGAGTTTTGTAAATGGGGGATTTAGCTTGGACTGGTAATCCTGCCATAAAATGTGAGGTTCATGGGAGTGCACACTTGAAATGATTATCCTTATGAATCGACAGTTAATGAATATTCTATCGAGATTTCCTAAAAACTCAACGGGATTAACATGAGAAGGATGTATATCAATGAAACGATGGATGATGAGTTCATCTAGGATAAATTACATGGTGCTTTGTTATGTGACTAACTCATTGATTGAGTGCATGTGATAGGGAACCATTTCATACTTGTTGGTTTCATTATCTATTATGGATGTATGCTAATTACTTGGTAAGTTCACTTTCTAGTTATTCGAGCTTACTAAGCATGTAAATTCTTACCCCTCTCCTTTCCTCTGTTTTACAGAGCTCGAGGACTTGTAAGGATTGGAAGATAGTTGGAGAGTCATCACACTAACAACTAGACCAGCTTTGGTATAAAGACATTTCTATTTTGTTCAATGGCATGTATAGGACTCTTGAGTATTTTGTTATATGTGTCAATTGATTTGCCAAATAAAGGCATGTAAAGATGTATCTACTTTTTTTTTGTATATGGCCATAGGAATTGGTTTTATTTTAAAGTAGGCTATGGCCTTTAAAATTTCCAAGCATGTTTATATTCAATATGATGGTTTGTTTCCAATTGTCTATGAGTCACAAGAACGAGCCAATCTTTAATGTGTTAAAGTGACATGGAAACCCATAAATACAAGATGGGAAATAACCTGGCCTGTGTGAAACCAATGATATGAGGTTTCTATGCAATAAGTTTTGCCAAGAACATTTATAAGAATATAATCATGTTTTACTTTGGATTTGATAATCATTAAGTATAAGTGTTGAAAAGGGTGACCAAAGGCTCGGAAAATAGCCTATTAGGGTCCACATGGTTGGACACACGGGCGTGTGTCTAGGCTTTGTGTGACACAAGGACCATTCCCATGGGTGTGTGGTATGGCCATGCATCCCCTGCACCTAAAAGTTTAAGTCAGTGTTGTACACGGGCAGGCTACACGGGCAGGCCACACGGGCATGTGTCTTGTCGTGTGCCCCTAATTGTATGATAAGGTTAAAGTCAGTGTTGCACACGGGCTGAGGGCATGGGCGTGTCCCAAGCCACATTTGCGTGTGTGACCACACAGCCCCACCCACACGGGCGTGTAACACTTCAAAGTAAAAGAAAATTTCCAAGGTACCTAAAGTTTATCGAATGTCCCCGATTTTGTCTTGAACTGCCCCTAGGTATGTTTTAGGGCTCGAAGGCCTGTTTAAAGGACGAGACGTACATGTTTGAAAAGTTTTTAGTTTGAGTGAAACTCAGTGACCTGATTTAATATGTTTGTGAATGTGAAATCTTAGTAACACCTTGAACCCTATCCCGGCATTGGATAAGGGTGAGGGGTGTTACATTTGTGGTATTAGAGCTACGGTTTAGTCAATTTTAGGACTACCGCAGAGAGTATTGAAGTTTGCTATAAATGCCATTTTTTCGAGTATTGATAGTGTGACATCTCCTAACTGTTTAAATTGTTTTGAATATAGTAAATGTCTTCCAATCAAGAATAAGATGAGTCCGAGGGAGTCGAGAGTCATACTCCAGCTTTCGTACAATGAGCTATATCTAGTAGTAGTAGAAGGCTTATGTCGGAAGGCCGGGAAGAGGCCCGAGCTACCTTCTTTGATATGATGGATGAATGGTTTGGGGATTACTTAAGGAATCGCCCCAACATACCATGACCTCCCCCACCGCCTAACCAACCTAATGAGGATTTGCCACGAGGTATGGCACCGGTAAGAATTGGTAAGGCCCATGTAGATAAGCTTAGAAAGTATGGGGCTGAGGAATTTAGAGCTAAAATCGAGGACGATGCTGAAAGAGTCGAGTTCTGGCTCGAGAATACTATACGAGTGTTAGATGAATTGTCGTGCACACTCGATGAGTGTTTAAAGTGTGCCGTGTCCCTCCTGAAGGATACTGCATACCACTGGTGGAAGATTGTATCCTCGATAGTGCCAAAGGAAAATATCACTTGGGATTTCTTCCAAGCAAAGTTTAAGAAGAAATACATTAGCCAAAGGTTTTTAGACTCGAAGCCAAAAGGGTTCCTGGAACTCAAGCAGGGGAATAAAACTGTAGCAGAATACGAAAGAAAGTTCGTAAGGCTAAGTCAGTACGCAACTGAATGGGTCCAAACTGAGTCAAAAATGTGCAAACACTTCGAGGAAGGTTTGAATGAGGAAATCAAATTGTTGATTGGGATCCTTGAAATACGGGAGTTTGCCGCATTGGTTGATCGGGCCAAGAAGGCCGAGGAGCTTAATAATGAAAGAAAACAAGCTAAGAGAGAGGATCGAGTTGTGAGCAAGAGGTCCAGCGGTAAAACACTCTCGTTTCCCACAAAGAAATCAAGGTGCCAAAATGAAAGCTCCACTTCATCGGTAGGATATTCGGGTAGAGCAAGAGGCTCTAAACAACGAAGCTAGAAGTCTTCCTCCTCGATGGTGACTTGTGTGGGGAGTGTAGATAATCAAAACCTGAAGTGTAAGAGTTGCAACAAATTTCACTTCGGAGAGTGCCGGATAAAGAGTGGTGCGTGTTTCAGATGTGGTTCTCTTGACCACTTTCTCAGAGACTACCTAGAACGAGTCAAAAAAGAAGTGGAAGTAGCCCCGGAGTTTAGTACTCCCATTTCACCGGGTAGACCTCCAAGATATCTTGGAAGTGCTAGTGGCAGTCGATTTGCAGCTAAAGATGCTGTAAAACCAGAGGCTCGAGCCCCGGCAAGAATATATGTGATACGAGCTCGAGAGGAAGCCACTGCTCCTGACGTTATCACGGGTACTTTCTCTTTTCAATACATGTGTTATTGCCTTAATTGATTTGGGGCCGACGCATTCATATATTTGCATGAGATTGGTATCTAGTATGAATATACCCACTAAACCTACAAAATTTATTATTAGAGTGTCGAACCCACTAGGAAAATCAGTCATGGTTGATAAAGTCTGTAAGAATTGTCCTTTAACGATTCAGGGTCATTGTTTTCTGCTAACTTTATGTTGTTACCATTTGATGAATTTGATGTAATACTTGGTATGTATTGGTTAGCCTTGCATGATGTAATTGTAAATTGTGGTAGCAAGTATATTAAATTGAAATGCCCAGATGGTGAGATTCTATAGGTTGATTTAAGAGAATTGGGTACGCCTCCGATTCTAATCACGGCAATGGTTGCTCAGAGATATATGAGAAAAGGGTATGAAGCCTACCTTGCGTCTGTATTGAACACTAAGGAGACAGAGTTGAAGATTGAGTCCGTGCCGATAGTATGTGAGTACCCATATGTATTCCCAGAAGAATTACCCGGATTACCTCTTGAAAGGGAGATGGAGTTTGGTATTGAATTGGTGCCAGGAACAGCTCCCATTTCAATTGCTCCGTACAGAATGGCGCCAACCGAGCTAAAAGAGTTAAAAGCTCAATTGCAAGAGCTGACAGATAAAGGTTTTGCAAGGCCAAGTTTTTCACCTTGGGGTGCCTCCGTACTGTTTATAAAGAAGAAAGATGGCTCGATGAGGTTATGTATAGATTACCGCCAACTAAACAAAGTAACTATCAAAAATAAGTATCCTTTGCCAAGGATCGATGATTTGTTTGACCAGTTGAGAGGAGCCACCGTGTTCTCTAAGATAGACTTGAGGTCTGGCTATTATCAATTACGAGTTAAAGAATCGGATGTACCTAAAAAAACTTTTAGAATGAGGTACAGTCATTATGAATTTCTCGTCATGCCGTTTGGGTTAACGAATGCACCGGCTGTATTTATGGACCTAATGAACAGGATCTTTCAGCCATACTTGGATAAGTTTGTCGTTGTGTTCATTGACGACATCTTGATTTATTCCAAAGATGGGACAGAACATTGGAAGCAGCTGAGAACTGTGCTATAGACCTTGCAGGAAAAGCAACTGTATGCTAAATTTAGTAAGAGTGAATTTTGGCTCCAAGAAGTCAGATTTTTGGGTCATATTGTTTCAGGTGAAGGCATCCATGTTGATCCAAGTAAAATCTCTGCTATCGTCGAGTGGAAACCACCTAAAAATGTAACCGAGGTTAGAAGCTTTTTGGGCTTAGCCGGTTACTATCGAAGGTTTGTGAAAGGATTCTCCATGATAGCTGTAACGCCCTTTTACCCGAGACCATTGCCGGAGTCGAGCATGAGACATTACTAAACTTATTTTAGCATTTAAACAAGTTCAAACAATTCTCGTAGTAAACTGTTCATCTATATCATAGTTGCTAAGAAAATCATATCTCGAGTTATGAAAATTGAAATAAAATTCTATAAATTTTACTTGAAACTAGACTCAATATCTACTTACTAATTTTTTTCTAGAATTTTTGGTAGGGCCAATTAGTACAGTTTATTAGTTAAAATCTCCCCTGTTTCAGGGTTCGGCTACTCTGACCCCTGTGCACTACGAATCAAATTTCTTCCTGTACAGAGATCCAATGACCATGTCATTTGTTACTTTTAAAAATAAACTCAATAATAAATCCATAAATATAAATTGTGAGTCCTAATTATTTTTACACAATTTATGATGAATTTCTAAAGTCAGAATAGGGAATCCAGAAATCGCTCTGACCCAGTTTCACCAAAACATAAATATCTCATAAAATAAAACTCTTTTACTTATTTTTTTTCTTCCACATGAAAATATATTCATTAAGATTAAATTCCATATTTTATTCATCATCTAATTCTGTCTATAAAATTTTTAGTGATTTTTCAAACTCATGTCACTGCTGCTGTGTGATTCTGTTTTATAGCCAATTTCACCATTTTATTGATTTCCATAGATTAGTTAGCACATAAAGCATACGTGTTATCAAATATAATCTTGATTAGCCACTCCAATAGCTAATCATTCTCAAACATTTTCATGCCATCCATGAGCCATATCATAATATTATATACACAAAATGATTATAATGCTATACATACCATATTCCAAAAATATACAAGTCATTGTACCGAAATAGTTTGTTGATAGTGTGAGCACGCCTCCGATCATTTCTGATCTTCTAGCCAGCTTGACTAAACTACAAAGAATAGAGAGGAGGGAGTAAGCATAATTGCTCAATAAGTTCACATGTAAATAGCAAGTAACATAACCATGCAATAATGCGAAATCCACATTTGCATAATATCACCAAAGCATTCATACCATATTTCTCATTCATGATCCTACAATATTATTGTTATATTGAAGTCTCAACCCGAGGGTTAAGTACATACCTGTACAAATTTTCTCATTCACCACACTTACCAACATGTCACCTTCATTTTAGGTACTCACCTTATCCACTTAAGATTTACTCGTTGAACACATTGGAATATGATTCGAATACACGGATTTCATGCACATAAGTGCCATACCCGCAGCTAGACAAACTCAATAGCCTGCGGAAATTATGTAGCCAAGCTACCATGTAACCCGCCCATAAGTGAACTCAGACTCAACTCAATAAGCTCGGGCGTTCGCATCCATAAGTGAACTCGGACTCAACATAACGAGTTCGGATGCCTAGTTACATCTCACAAACTTGGACTCAACTCAACGAGCTCGGAACTCAAATATCTTAGTGACATGTCACTTGTATTCTAATCTATTCCCAAGGATCAAATGGGCTTTTTCCTCGATCACACATCTTTGCCATCTTCCACGAAATATCGAAATCGATACTCGGTAGCATTTCATATTTAACAAATAGCACACATAATTTGCATATTACTCAATTATAACCACAAAGCATAATATTTCATGATACTAATCATAATATCATATAAATAACATTAAATTACTTAAAATGACAATTGTGTTACTACATTTACACCTGAACTTACCTCGGTACAAAATAAAGAAATTTTGCAATTTAGTCCATAATCTTTTCCTTTCCCCGATCAAGGTTGATTCCACGTCTTTCTTGGTCTAAAATAACATTTTTAGGTGATTTAATACTCACATTTATCAAAATTGTCCTTAACTCTAACTTTGGAAAAATTACAATTTTGCCCTTAAACTTTTACATATTTGCACTTTTGCCCCAAAGCTCAAAAATTAATTTTTTTCCAAAATTATTATGTTTTATGACATGCTGATCATTTTTCCCTTCTATGGCTCTAACATGTAGTTATAAACATCAGGTATTTCTATCGATTATGTCATTTTACTCGTTTTCACGTAAAATTGTTTAGCAAAAGTTGTTTAACACAATTTAAAGCTTCATATCCTATCATAAAACATCAAAATAAACACATTTCACCTATGGGTATTTTTCCAAATATAAACCCTAGGTTAAATTATTGCTAGAATAAGCTAAATCAAGTTATCGGGACTCTAAAAACGTAAAGAACATTAAAAATGGGGCTTGGAATCACTTACTATGAAGCTTGGATGCTTGAAACAAACCCTAGCTGTGGAGAACCCTTGAAATTTCGTCCTGATGAAGAAGATGAACATATTTTGCCATCTTTTTTTACTTTTTTTAATCTTTTAATTACCAAATGACTAAAATACCCTTCATTAAAAACTTTGGTTATTTCTACCTATGTATGTCCACTTTTGTCCATGAAAACCTAATGGTATAATTACCATTTAAGGACCTCTACTTCAATTATGCTCTTCAATTAAATCCTTTAATATCTAGAACTCATATTTATCAACTTTTGCAATTAAGTCCTAATAGGCAAATTAGACATGCAATTCATGAAATTTTCTATTGATATTCTAACACATGCATCTAATCACTCAATAAATTATAAAAATTAATCAGAATAAATTTTTCTACTTCAAAATTGTGGTTTTGAAACCACTATTTTGTTTAGGCCCTAATTCGAGATATCACAACTCCCCCCCTGTTTAGGGATTTTTTTCCTCGAAAATCATACTGGTAAACAGGTGAGGGTATTGATTTCTCATAGTTTCCTCGGGCTCCTATGTAACCTCTTCTACTCCTAGCTTTTGCCATAATACTTTCACAAGAGTGATACTTTTATTTCTTAGTTGCTTGACTTCCCGAGCTAAAATATTAATCGGTTCTTCACTGTAAGTCATATCCGGTTGTAGCTCAATTTCCGTCGGTGAAATTACATGTGAAGGATCCGAACGATACCGACGTAACATAGATACGTGGAACACATCATGAATCCTCTCTAATTCAGGTGGTAATGCTAACCGATATGCTACCAGTCCAACACTTTCAATTATCTCATACAGTCAGATAAAACGCGGACTCAATTTGCCTTTCCGACCAAATCTAAGAACTTTCTTCCATGGAGACACTTTTAAAAACACCTTATCACCGACTTGAAACTCAATTTCTTTTCTTTTCAAATCCACATAGGATTTCTGTTTATCTGAAGCAGCTTTCAAACAATCTCGAATCACTTTTACTTTTTCTTCGGTTTCTTTAATTAGATCAACTCCATAAATTTGATTTTCTTTGAGTTCAGTCCAATACAATGGCGTCCGACACTTACGACCGTACAATGCTTCATAAGGTGCCATCTTCAAACTCGTGTGATAACTATTATTGTAGGAAAATTCTACCAACGGTAAGTATCTTTCCCAACTACCTTGGAATTCCAATACACAACATCTGAGCATGTCTTTAAGAATCTGAATTACTCTTTTTGATTGTCCATCAACCTGCGGATGGAAGGCGTGCTGAAATTTAACTTCGTACCTAACGCCTCTTGCAACTTTTTCCAAAACCGCGAGGTAAACCTCGGATCTCTATCCGAAATGATCGCAAAGGTACTCTATGAAGTCTAACAATCTCACTGATATATAATTCAGCCAACTCTTGCAACTGCGACTTTAATACTTTCAACTCTGTTTGTGCCATTCTATATGGAGCAATCGAGATCGGAGTTGTTCCCGGTATCAACTCAATACCAAATTCTACTTTTCTGATGGGAGGCAAACCAGACAACTCTTTTGGAAATACATCCAAAAATTCACATACAATCGGCACTGATTCAATTTTCTTCTCAAATTCCTTTGTATTCAACACATACGCCAAATAAGCTTCATAACCCTTTCTCAAATATCTCTGAGCCGACATCGAAGAAATCATACTAGGCAATGCCTCTGATTCGTCTGATTCAACCTGCAGAATTTTACCATTTTCACATTTTAATTCAATAACCTTTTGCTTACAATTTACTATAGCATCATGCAATGTCAACCAATCCATACCCAAAATAACATCAAATTCGTCAAACAGCAACAACATCAAGTCGGTCGAAAAATAATGACCTCTAATCATCAAAGGACATTTCTTGCATACTTTATCAACTATAACACATTTGCCTAACGGGTTTGACACTTTAATCATAAATTCTGTAGACTCAATAGGTATACTCATATTAGACACCAATTTCATGCACACACATGAATGAGTAGAACCGGGGTCAATCAAAGCAATAACATTAACATCATAAAGAGAGAAAATACTAGTGATCACATCGGGATATGAAGCATCTTCACGCGCCGTTATGGCATAGGTTCTAGCCGGAGCTCTAGTTTCAGTTTTAAACACTGAATCTCTGACTACATTCTTGCTGCTTGCCTCATTCCCAACATTTCTTGAAGATCTTCCTCTCGAAACTGCACCACTAGGTTTTGCATTCTGAAATTTTTCTTTCTCAATTTTCTTGGGACAGACTCTAATAAAAAGATCTGGAGAACCAAACTGACAACATTCATTAGTTCTACATGGACCAAGGTGACTTCTACCACATCGTTGGCACTCGGGTCTAACAATCTCGAATTTCCCACACTAGCCACAGAAGTAGTCTGGGATTTAAAACCCGTATTTTGCTTCTTACGATTCCCATGCGAATGTCCGGCCGAAACATGAGAACGAGAATGCATATCTCTGGATTTTCTAGATTGCGGTGGAAATGCACTGCTCATCGGTCTTTTCTTCAAATTTCTAGTCTCAGCCTCAGCCTTTCTCTTTTCTTTAATTAGTTCTTCAGCCTTGCAAGCTTGGTCAACAAGTACTACAATCTCTTTCAACTCAAGAATTCCCACAAATACTTTAATGTCTTCATTGAGTCTGTCTTCAAATCGTCTACACATTTTAGCCTTTGAAGGAATATATTCTCTAGCATACTTATTCAATCGAACGAACTCCCTTTCATACTCAGTAACTGTCATGTTGCCTTGTTTCAACTCGAGAAACTCTTTACGCTTCTGATCAACAAATCTTTCACTGATGTATTTCTTCCGAAATTCTTCTTGAAAGAACTCCCAAGTCACTTTCTCTTTCGGTACCACTGAAACCAATGTCTTCCACCAATAATAGGCTGAATCTCTCAACAAGGATATAGCACATTTCAAGCACACTTCAGGTGTACAAGACAATTCATCAAATACCCAAATAGAAGTCTCAAGCCAAAATTTTGCTTTCTCGGCATCATCATCAACATTTGCCCTGAATTCTTCAGCCCTTTGCTTGTGAATTCTATCAACTGGGTTCTATGAAATTTCATCAGATCCATACCTTGAGGCATTGGGGTACTAGTTGAGGAATCGGGGGAGGTGGGGGAGGTTGTTGAGCATTCGGGTTCATACAAACGAACTCGGTGTACCATGCATTCATCATCTGGAGAAGGGCTTCCTGAGCCTTTTCTCCTCCTCCTTGACCAATAGTAGGAGGTCGACATTCAGTCGGCACCGCCCCTTCAGCAGGAGCTGGCACATTGCTCTCTACATCATCAGCCACAGCTGTATCGGGATCCATTTACTATAAAAAAATCATTTTAAAGGTCAGGAGTCATCACACTATCACAATATATTTATATGGCATGTATAGCAAAACCCATACAAACGCCACGTTAGTCTGAGAACTGACTAAACCGTAGCTCTGATCCACCAAATGTAATGCCCCCTTACCCGAGACCGTCGCCGGAGTCAAGCATGTGACATTACTAAACTTATTTTAGCACTTAAACAAGTTCAAACAATTCTCGTAGTAAACTGTCCATTTGCATCACAGTCGCTAAAAAAATCATATCTCGAGTTATGAAACTCAAAATCAAATTCTGTAAGTTTTATTTGAAACTAGACTCATATATCTACTTACTAATATTTTTCTAGAATTTTTTGTAGGGCCAATTAGTACAGTTTATAGTTAAAGTATCTCATGTTTTAGGGTTTGGCTACTCTAACCCCTGTGCACTATGAATATAATTTCTTCCTTTACAGAGATCCAATGACCATGTCATTTATTCCTATTAAAACTAGACTCAATAAGAAATCTACACATATAACTTTTGAGTTCTAATTATTTTTACACAATTTATGATGAATTTTCAAAGTCAGAACAGGGAATCTAGAAATCGCTCTGACTCTATGTCACCAAAACATAAATATCTCATAAAATAAAACTCTTTTACCTATTTTGTTTCTTCCACATGAAAATATATTCATTAAGATTAAATTCCATATTTTATTCATCATCTAATTCTATCTCTCCTATTTTTAGTGATTTTTCAAACTCAAGTTACTGCTGCTGTGTGATTCTGTTTTATGGCCAATTTCACCATTTTATGGATTTCAATAGATTAGTTAGCACATAAAGCATACGTGTTATCAAATATAATCTTGATTAGCCAATCCAATTGCTAATAATTTTCAAACATTTCCATGCCATCCATGAGCCATATCATAAGATTATATACACAAAATGATTATCATGCTATACATGCCATATTCCCAAAATATACAAGTCATTATACCGAAATAGTTTGTTGATAGTGTGAGTGCGCCTCCGACCATTCCCAATCTCCTAGCTAGCTTGACAAAACTACAAAGAATAGAGAGGAGGGAGTAAGTATAATTACTCAGTAAGTTCACATGTAAATAGCAAGTAACATAACCATGCAATAATATGAAATCCACATTTGCATAATATCACCAAAGCATTCATACCATATTTCTCATTCATGATCCTACCATATTATTGTTATATTGAAGTCTCAACCCGAGGGTTAAGTACATACCTGTACAAATTTTCTCATTCACCACACTTACCAACATGTCACCTTCGTTTTAGGTACTCACCTTATCCACTTAAGATTTACCCGTTGAACACATTGGAATATGATTCGAATACACGGATTTCATGCACATAAGTGCCATACCCGCAGCTAGACAAACTCAATAGCCTGCGGAAATTATGTAGCCAAGCTACCATGTAACCCGCCCATAAGTGAACTCAGACTCAACTCAATAAGCTCGGGCGTTCGCATCCATAAGTGAACTCGGACTCAACATAACGAGTTCGGATGCCTAGTTACATCTCACGAACTCGGACTCAACTCAACGAGCTTGGAACTCAAATATCTTAGTGACATGTCACTTGTATTCTAATCTATTCCCAAGGTTCAAATGGGCTTTTTCCTCGATCACACATCTTTGCCGTCTTCTACGGAATATTGAAATCGATACTCGGTAGCAAGTCATATTTAACAAGTAGCACACATAATTTGCATATTACTCAATAATAACCACAAAGCATAATATTTCATGATATTAATCATAATATCATATAAATAACATTAAATTACTTAAAATGACAATTATGTTACTACATTTACACCTGAACTTACCTCGATACAAAATAAAGAAATTTTGCAATTTAGTCGACAATCTTTTCCTTTCCCCGATCAAGGTCGATTCTATGCCTTTCTTCGTCTAAAATAACACATTTTGCTGATTTAATGCTCACATTTATCAAAATAGTCCTTAACTCTAACTTTGGAAAAATTACGATTTTGCCCTTAAACTTTTGCATATTTATACTTTTGCCCCAAAGCTCAAAAATTAAATTTTTTTCCAAAATTATTATGTTTTATGACATGCTGATCATTTTTCCCTTCTATGGCTCTAACATGTAGTTATTAACATTAGGTATTTTTACCGATTATGTCATTTTACTCGTTTTTACGTAAAATTGTTTAGCAAAAGTTGTTTAACACAATTTAAAGCTTCATATTCTACCATAAAACATCAAAATAAACACATTTCACCTATGGGTATTTTTCCAAATATAAACCCTAGGTTAAATTATTGCTAGAATAAGCTAAATCAAGTTACCAAGACTCCAAAAACGTAAAGAACATTAAAAACAGGGCTTGGAATCACTTACTATGGAGCTTGGAAGCTTGAAACAAACCCTAGCTGTGGAGTTGTCCTCATGAAGAAGATGAACATGTTTTGCCATCTTTTTCCATTTTTTAATCTTTTAATTACCAAATGACTAAAATACCCTTCATTAAAAACTTTGGTTATTTCTACCTATGTATGTCCACTTTTGTCCATGAAAACCTAATGGTATAATTACCATTTAAGGACCTCTACTTCAACTATGCTCTTCAATTAAATCCTTTAACATCTAAAACTCATATTTATCAACTTTTGCAATTAAGTCCTAATAGGCAAATTAGACATGCAATTCATGAAATTTTCTATCGATATTCTAACACTTGCATCTAATCACTCAATAAATTATAAAAATTAATCAGAATAAAATTTTCTACTTCAAAATTGTGGTTTCGAAACCACTATTCTGTTTAGGCCCTAATTCGGGATATCACAATAGCAACTCCGATGACGAGATTGCTACAGAAAGACGTTAAATTTGAATGGATGGAAAAGTGTCAGCAAAGTTCTGAGAAGTTAAAGACACTGCTAACTGAAGCTCCTATTTTGGTATTGCCAAAGTCGGGAAAAGAGTTTGTGGTCTACAGTGATGCATCTTTAAATGGATTGGGTTGTGTACTTATGGAAGATGGTAATAGCCTATGCTTCACGGCAGTTGAAACTGCAAAAGAAGAACTATCTGACACACGACCTAGAATTTTCCGCCATCATTTTTGTTTTAAAAATTTGGAGGCATTATTTATAAGGTGAGACTTGCCGTATATTCACAGACCACAAGAGTTTGAAGTACTTAATGACCTAAAAAATTAAATTTGAGACAACGGAGATGGTTAGAATCAATTAAGATTTATGATCTGATTATTGACTATCACCCGGGAAAGGCGAATGTGGTCGTCGACACGTTAAGCAAAAAATCCTTATTTAAATTGAGGGCCATGGATGCTTGATTGGCATTGTTTGATGATGGTTCAGTCTTGGCAGAGCTAGAGGCTAGGCCAACATTTCTTCAGGAAATCTATAATGCTCAAACTAATGATGAAGACTTGCAAGCTAAAAGGACTCAATGTGAGTCAGGTATTGAATTAGATTTTTGGATTTGTTCTGATGGATGTTTGATGCTCATAGATAGGGTTTGTGTACCCAAAGACAATGAACTTATACAAAAAATCTTACAAGAAGCACATAATAGTCGTTTGTCAATTCACCCGGGAAGTACCAAGATGTATAACGATTTGAAGAAAATGTACTAGTGGAATGGTATGAAAAGAGATATTTCTGAATTTGTATCAAAATGCCTGGTATGTCAGAAAATTAAAGCTGAACATCAAGTACCTTCAGGTTTGTTACAGCCTGTGATGGTCCCTGAATGGAAGTGGGACAGAGTTACTATGGATTTCATGACAGAATTACCATTAACTCTAAAAAAGAAAGATGCCATATGGGTGGTAGTGGACAAGTTAACGAAGTCAGCTCATTTTATTCTGGTAAGGACAGATTACCCTCTTGATAAGTTGACCAACTTATACATTTCTGGGATCCTGAGATTACATGGGGTACCACTGTCCATTATTTTAGACAGAGACCCAAGGTTCACTTCAAGATTTTGGAAGAAATTACAAGAAGCCTTAGGTACGAAGTTGAGCTTTAGTACTGTTTTTCACCCGTAGACTGATGGTCAGTCTGAGCGAATGATTCAGATCCTTGAGGATATGTTGCGATGTTGCATCCTCGAATTTCAGGGCAGCTGGGAAAAATACTTGTCGTTGGTAGAATTTGCCTATAACAACAGTTTTCAAACAAGTTTGAAGATGGAACCTTATGAAGCCTTATATGGCAGGAAGTGCCGAACTCCATTATACTGGATAGAACTCAAGGAAAGCCAGATTCATGGAGTTGATTTGATTAAGGAAATTGAGGAGAAAGTTAAAGTGATACGAGATTGTTTAAAAGCGGCATCGGATAGGCAAAAGTCGTATGCTAACCTGAAAAGAAATAAAATTGAGTTCCAAGTTGGAGATAAAGTATTCTTGAAAGTATCTCCATGGAAGAAAGTGTTGAGATTTGGTCGGAAAGGCAAGCTGAGTCTGTGGTTTATCGGGCCGTACGAGATCACCGAAAGAGTTGGACCATTAGCCTATCATTTGGCATTGCCACCTGAACTGGAAAATATTCACAATATGTTCCATGTATCTATGTTAAGGCGATATCGATCAGACCCCTCTCATGTGATTTCGCCGGCAGAGATTGAAATTCGACCGGACATGACCTATGGAGAGGAACCGGTTAAGATTTTGGTCCGTGAGATTAAACAGCTGAGGAATAAAGATGTGGCTTTAGTAAAAGTTTTATGGAATTGACATGGTGTAGAAGAGGCTACATGGGAGCCGGAAGAAACCATGAGAAGCCAATATCCGAACCTGTTTACTGGTAAAACTTTCGAGGACGAAAGTCCCTAAGGGGGAGAAATGTAACATCCCAAAATAGGGCCTAGTCAGAATAGTGGTTTCAGGACCACAAATTCGACATCAAATATTTATTTTATGTTTATTATGAGGTTTAGAGTATGAAAATATGCATGCGTTAAAATTTCATGAAGAAATTCTTTGAGTAAGGTGTCAAATTGGAAATTAGGGACTAAATTGAATAAATTGAAAAACTTGGATTCTAGGAGAAATTTGTATAAAATTGCTTTATATTATAAATTAGAAGGCCTTGGGGAGAAATTTACCCAATTTCTAAGTTTTTGGACAAAAATAGGCTTGCATGGATGAAATTTTAAAGAAAGGGCTTAAGGACATTTTGGTCATTTGGCATTTTAATGAAATAAAATGGGAAAAATTAACCAAAAATCAGCCATCTTCTCCCTTGTACCAGCCGAAATTTTCAAGCCCTCCATAGCTAGGATTTTCAAGCTTTTTAAGCTCATTAGTAAGTACTCCCAAGCCCCATTTTTAATGTTCTTTGTATTTTTGAGATCCCAGTAGCTTGCTCTCTCCATTTCTACCCATATTTCATGCTAAGGTTTATGTTTAAAAATTTAACCATGCATGAGTTACTCGTATTTTGATGGTTTAAGGAGGAATATGAAAGTTGGATGTGTGTTAAACATCTTTTCCTAGGTGATTTTCATGAAAAACCCCTAAAGGGGCCTTTTTGCAAAAGTTATTAAATGTGTGGTAGAAATGTGAAAATAATGGAAAATGTGGGCTGCCATAAGAGGAAAAAAGTGTTCGGCTAGACTTGGGTAAGATAGAAATTTCATGTGTTTCATTATACGAGCCTAGGGACTAAATCGTAAAAATGTGAAAGGTTAGGGGCACAACGGTCATTTAGACTGGGGGTGGAATTTAGACTTGAAAAGTATAATGTATAGTATTAATGATTTAATTCTGTTGCTATAGAACCTAAGGAACAAATTCCAGAGGTCGATTGAGGAAAACGAAAGGTTTCGAAATAACTGAAACACGACACTGAAATGAATACTAGGTAAGTTCGGATAATTTAAAGTAAACTCCTAATATGCCTAATTATATGATTTGTGAATGAATGATGTTTGCATTTATTGATGACATAAAAATTTCATGAAATGCATCTTTGATAATGATATGTTGAAAAAAGTCTCGGTTGAGGTTTAAAAAGGGAATTCGATGGATAAACCATGATTTACAAGCGAATTGAGATCTTGCATGTGTTGCAGAAAGGATTTAGCCCAGATGCGTAATTTGTTGATCTCAATTATAAAAAGGATCCAACTCGAACGGGTGTTCCTTTGGATGATCGGGCCTCCCAAAGAATATATATGCATTATGGACTTAGCCCGGACGGGTAATCCAATTAGGGTCTGAATATAACTTGGACTGGTAATTCAGATCCGAGCTCAATAAAGGTGTTTGTTGTTATAAGGGGATATAGCCTGGACTGGCAATCTTGAAATCACCTTATGCTTTTTGTAAATGGGGGATTTAGCTTGGACTGGTAATCCCGCCATAAAATGTGAGGTTCACGGGAGTGCACACTTGAAATGATTATCCTTATGAGTTGACGGTTAATGGATATTCCATCGAGATTTCCTAGAAACTCAACGGGATTAACATGAGAAGGATGTATAACAATGAAACGATGGATGATGAGTTCATCTAGGATAAATTACATGGTGCTTTGTTATGTAACTAACTCATTGATTGAGTGCATGTGATAGGGAACCATTTCATACTTGTTGGTTTCATTATCTATTATGGATGTATGCTAATTACTTGGTAAGTTTACTTTCCAGTTATTGGAGCTTACTAAGCATGTAAATGCTTACCCCTCTCCTTTCCCCTGTTTTACAAAGCTCGAGGACTTGTAAGGATTGGAAAACAGTTAGAGAGTCATCACACTATCAACTAGACCAGCTTAGGTATAAAGACATTTCTATTTTGTTCAATGGCATGTATAAGACTCTTGAGTATTTTGTTATATGTGTCAATTGATTTTCCAAATAAAGGCATGTAAAGATGTATCTACATTTTTTTTGTATATGGCCATAGGAATTGGCTTATTTTGAAGTAGGCTATGACCTTCAAAATTTCCATGCATGTTTATATTCATATATGATGGTTTGTTTCCAATTTGGTAATGAGTCACAAGAACGAGCCAATCTTTAATGTATTAAAGTGACATGGAAACCTATAAATACAAGATGGGAAACAACCTAGCCTTGTGGAACCAATGATATGAGGTTTCTATGCAATAAGTTTTGCCAAGAACATTTATAAGAATATAATCATGTTTTGCTTCGCATTTGATAATAATTAAGTATAAGTGTTGAAAAGGGTGACCAGAGGTTTGGAAAATAGCCTATTAGGGTCCACACAGTTGGGTACACGGGCGTATGTCTAGGCCGTGTGTGACCACGGGCCACTCCTATGGGTGTGTGGTATGGCCATGCGTCCCTTGCACCTAAAAGTTTAAGTCAGTTTTGTACATGGACAGACTACATGGACGTGTGTCTTGGCTGTTTGCCCCTAATTGTATGACAAGGTTAAAGTCAGTATTGCACATGGGCTGATGGCATGGGTGTGTCCCAAGCCACATAGGTGTGTGTGATCACACGGGCGTGTGACACTTCAAAGTAAAGGAAATTTTCTAAGGTACCCAAAGTTTATCGAATGTCTTCAGTTTTGTCCGGACTGCCCCTAGGTTTTTTTTTAGGTCTCAAAGGCCTGTTTAAGGGATGAGACGTACATGTTTGAAAAGTTTTAAATTTGAGTGAAACTTAGTGACCTGATTTAATATGTTTGTGAATGTGAAACCCCGGTAACACGTTGAACCCTATCCTGGTGTCGGATAAGGGTGAGAGGTGTTACATGATCGACTGACAAAGTCAGCTCACTTTATCCCAGTGCTAACGGATTTCTCACTTGATAAGCTAGTCGACTTGTACATTTCTGAGATTGTGAAACTTCATAAAGTGCCCTTGTTGATTATTTCAGATAAGGACCCAAGGTTTACTTCGAGGTTTTGGAAGAAGTTGCAAGAAGCTTTGGGAACAAAGTTGAATTTTAGCACAGCTTTCCATCCACAAACTGACGGTTAGTCGGAGAGAGTAATTCAAACTCTTGAGGATATGTTACGCTATTGTGTCCTAAAGTTCCAAGGCAATTGGTAAAAGCATCTACCGCTAGTCGAATTCGCTTATAACAATAGCTATCAGTTGAGTTTGAAAATGGCACCTTATGAAGCGCTGTATGGGTGTAAGTGTCGAACGCCTTTGTATTGGATTGAGCTTAGAGAGGGTCAGATTCACGGGGTCGACTTAGTCAAGGAGACCGAAGAAAAAGTTAAGGTGATTCGTGATTGTCTAAAAGCTTCTTCGGATGGATAGAAATCCTATGCGAATTTGAAACGAAAAGAGATCGAGTTTTAGGTCGATGATAAAGTTTTTTTGAGAGTATCTCCTTGGAAAAAGGTTTTTAGATTCAGTAAAAAGCATAAACTGAGTCCGCGTTTTATCAGACCTTATGAAGTGATTGAGAAAATTGGGCCAGTAGCCTATCGGTTAGCCTTACCATCAGAATTGTAAAAGATCCACAACATATTCCATGCGTCCATGTTACGCCGATACTGCTCTGACCCTTCACATGTTATTTCTCCGACTGAAGTAGAGATTAGATTGGATATGTCTTGTGGTGAGGAACCTGTTAAAATCCTAGCTCGATAAGTTAAGCAATTAAGAAATAAGAACGTTACCCTTGTGAAAGTGTTATGGCAGAGACATGGGGTTGAAGAGGCCACATGAGAGCCCGAAGAAATCATGAAAAGCCAATACCGAAATATTTTTATCGGTAAGATTTTCGAGGACAAAATTCCCTATGGGGGGAGAATTGTAACAGCCCGATTTTGGGCCTAGTCAGAACAGTGGTTTCAGAACCACTCACCCGAGGTCGGAGAAAATATTTCTGATATTATTTTATGTGTTATAGCATGATTTTATGAGTGCATGAAAATTTTAGGTGAATTTATTTTAGCGATTGCATGCTTAATTGCGAAAATGGACTAAATCGTATAAAGTGAAAAAGTCCCATTTTGATAGTTAACGGTGTTAATTTGCCATGAATCTTAGTGTGGAGGTCTTTAAAGGACAATTAGGCCAATTTTAGAAGGGTGGCCGGCCATAGGGAACAAGTTGGTCAAAAAGTCAAAAGTCTAGGTGGTTTGGTGACTTAATTGAATAAAATAAAACAAAATGACTTCATCTTTTCATTCTCTTCTCCTACCACCAAAATTTTCAGCCATTAGAGGGGTTTTTGAGCTTCAAAATTTCAGCAACTTTAAACCCTTGCAAGTAAGTGATCTTGATGACTTTTCTTAAATATTTTTTGTACTTTTGAGACCCTTGTAGCATGAGCTTTCTAATGGGAGACTACTTCGTAAAATGGTTAAAAGTCTAAGGTTTTTCCATGAGAGGATTTAGGTTATTTGCTGAATTTTTATGGAAGAAAATGAGTGTTGAATAGGTAATAAACAACTTTTGTGAGGAAGTTTTCATGGAAACCCTAACTAATGACCATTTTGCATAAGTTGTAAAATAGGTGATAAATGTATGAAATAATGAAAATTGTGGGCTGCTTCTGGCATAAAAAGTATTCAGCTAGGCTTGATTAGTGAGAAAATGTGATTAAAATATAATTTCAAGCCTAGGGGTAAAATGGTCATTTTGTGAAAGCCTAGGGGAAAAATGGTCATTTTGCCCAATTATAAATTTTTGAGTACCAGATTTATACGCTGATGAATGATGGTTGTGAAACTAACTAAAAATTTTACTTAAGGCAAGCGTACCTATCGAACAGTAGTATAGTTATGGTGAGGCCGGAAATATCGTATCCACGAGGACTAAAAGTACTAGTAATTACTATCTTTTTATTATCTAGCCTAAAAATTAAGAGAATGTTTTATTTAAAACTAATTATCTAATTAACTAAGATTACGACAGAGATTAAGGTTAAAAAATATTTTTTAGAAAACCGATAGAAAAGACAATACCCAAGGAAATATCCACCTAGACTTCACTTATTACCTTTGAGTTAGACGATTTATTCACTTAACTTAATCCGTAGAAATCCCTGATTTATGTTAATATCTCTCTCGAGACTAAAAACAACTGACTCTAGGTTGATTAATTGAAATCTCTTTCTAATTAAAACCCCTATTGTCACATTAACTAGATCCATGGATTCCCTTATTAGATTTGACTCTAATCCGGCAGATTTATGTCGTCCTATCTTTAGGATTGCATGCAACTCCGCTTAATTATGAATGATCTAGCCTTAAACAGGGACTTTTGATCCACTGAATAAGCACATCAAAAACCTGGGTTAATATCCTGGAATATTAAAGCAAGGGTTAAATTCACAATTAAGAATAAGAACAAGTATTTATCATATAACTCAAATAATAATAAGATCCGTCTTAGGTTTTATCTCCCTTACGTATTTAGGGAGTTTAGTTCATAATAATAATGGAAAACAACTCAAAGTTTGGAAAACAACAAAACATAAAGAAACCCAAAGAACTTCTAGGAAATTGGATGGAATTCTTCAGTTTTGATGTAGATCCTGCTTCTGAGGTGATTCTAATGGCTGTCCTTAAGTATTTTCTTCCTTCAACTCTATGTGTTCCCTTTAATCCTCTTCTAGGGTGTTTATATAGACTTTTGAATGCCTAAAATAGCTCAAAATTACCCTTTTCGAAGTAGAACTAGACTTGGGCTCGACAGGGGTACAGCCATGTGCCACACTTGTGTGTAAGTGCTCAGGCCGTGTACAATTTTGACTTGGATTAATGTCGACATGGCCATGACACACGGGCGTGTGGCCTACCCGTGTGTCACACACGGGCGGGTGGATCACCTGTTTGGAAGTCTCAGGCCGTGTGAAACACTGATTTAGGCCCAATTTATCCCTTTTTTGCCCGTTTTTTGCTCTTTTCACCATCCTGAGCTCTCCTAAGTATAAAACATGAAATTAAAGGATTAGGAGGATCAAATTCAACGAAACCAAGGAAAAATTATCCATAAATATGCCAATCATGGGGTAAAAATATGTATATATTATGGTTTATCAATGAAATGAATGAATTTTATCAATATAGATCAAGAGAAGCATGATTTGGGTCTTGATCGGGGTAAGAACAAAGTTTAAAAGGATTAAGCTCGTTCCCATCATTTTATACCGAGGTAAGTACATATGTAAATAACGTGTCATTGTAGCTTACTTTTAAATGTTTTATTTTTACCATGTATCATAAATTGTACTCTATGTCATAAAAGTATAAATAATGCGAAGTAAGAGTAACCTACGTTATGAACAAGTGCAACAACGTCGGGTTAGATACGAGATCTCGTTGAACCTCTAAAATAGTATAGGATATAAAAAGGTAGGTCATGAGAAATTTAGTGGTATAAACTCATGAGTTGAGTCTAAGTTCATGAGATAAGCGAAATATGTAATGTGGGTCTGGGCACTGACTTTGTGTCTATACCCGTGAGTAGCTCAATGAGCGGGCATTACAAAATAGAGCTATAGGGTCCGGGTACTTACTGGTTAAAAAGGCCCGTGAGTACCTCAAATATACAAGTATTATAAAGTTCGAGGTAGCTTTGTCTACTTGTATGGTACTTAAGAGTAAACTATCCGAGTATTCATTGGTATTTCCGAGTGTTTAATAGGTAACTCAATGAATGGATTGGCGATACTTCCAGTGAGGTATGTCAATAGAGAGAATGAATTTGAGTTATTTTACAGGTAATTGCAGGTATGTATACTAAACTCCCAAACAAAGACCTTAGTATGTGATGAGATGTAGTAAGTATGCATAAAAGAAGTGAAGAGTAAGATAGTGAGATTAAAATGATATATCATTTAAGTATGATAAACCACGGTTTGATGAATGTATTTCTAATTACACTTATTTACATATATGTACTTACTAAGCTCTCATGCTTACCCTATTTCCTTTCCATTTTCTTACAGTGTCGCCAAAATAGTTCGAGGATCGTTGCTTACGTCGGAGAAGCCAGCCACACTATTCTTGAAGCACTTGGTACACCTAGTTTTATCATTTTGATTATGGCATGTATAGGAACTTTTGATTTTATTTTTGTGTCACATTGTTTTGGGGTCAAAGGTGTTGGCTTGTTTTAGCATTTGACTCATTTTGTATAAAGCCATGAAATTGGCTAATATTATAAGCCAATATATAAATGTAAGATAGTCTTTTACGAATGTGAAATTGTTGGCATGGTTGAATTTATGAAATGTAAATAGGTCTTAGCAATGGTTGTTGGTTGATAAATTATATTAAGTTAGATTTTGATATGTTGATTGGTATTAAATTGTGTTTCAGGGTGGCATAGGGCTTTGAAAATAGCCTTATACTGTCCACACGGATAAACACACGGGCGTGTGTCTATGTGACACCCCTAATTTGACCCTAGTCGGAAAGTGGTTTCGGGACCACAAAACCGAGTCACAAAAATAATTAATTGTTATATTTTATGCTTATTATTTATGAATAAGTATGTGTGAAAATTTCATGCTTTAAATTTTGTCATTTGGATGTGAAATAAATAAAAAGGGGCTTATGTGAAAAATCTTGAAAATGTCATAGGTTAATTGGAAGTGGCTAAAATTTGCATGGTTTGAAGTGACACCCCTAATTTGACCCTAGTCGGAAAGTGGTTTCGGGACCACAAAACCGAGTCACAAAAATAATTAATTGTTATATTTTATGCTTATTATTTATGAATAAGTATGTGTGAAAATTTATGCTTTAAATTTTGTCATTTGGATGTGAAATAAATAAAAAGGGGCTTATGTGAAAAATCTTGAAAATGTCATAGGTTAATTGGAAGTGGCTAAAAATTGCATGGTTTGAAGCATGAGGGACTTGCATGTCAAACATTCCTTTTTCTTGGTAGTGGACAGCAATGATGGGCACGAATGACACATTTTGGCATTTTGTGCTTTGTATGTTAGTAAATAATGTTAATAATATATTTGTTTATATTAAAGAAAGTGGTTTCATAAAATAGAAATAATAAAAGTTAATGAAATAAATGAATAAAACATGTTTGAGGTGAAAATAACAAGGCCATTTCTTCTTCTTCTTGCCGTGAGTTGAGAAACAAAATAGAAACCTTTGAGCTTAGGGCATTCGGCAAAAGAAGACTTCAAATAAGGTAAGGTTCATGTTATTTTCTTTGAAAAGTTGTGAATTTTGGTTGGTTTTGAAGCTTGCAACAAGACCCATGTGAAAATTTTTGTGTTCATGAAGCATGTAGCAATCGGTCATGAGCTTAATGGGGTATATTTTGTATGTTTGATGATTTTGGGAGGATAATTGATTCTAGTTGAGTATGAATAAACTAAATGTGCTTGATGGCTCAAATGAGTTATGAAAGTTTTTATAAATGTATGAAAGTCTTCATGCTATGAAAAATTCGGTTGAAATATGGAGAATGAGAGCTGTCATTTAGGTTAAGACCAAAGGAATGATCAATAGGCATTAAAGGGTTAAATGTGTGAATTTAAGGTATAAGAACCTATAGGTATTTACATGGGTAATGTTAAAAATTAATGTGGTATATTCGGCTAAATGGGTGATAATGGTTTATAATGTTGAATTGAATTGTGATTATGTACATTAGAATTAGATATAACAAAAAAAAACTATGTGAATTTGGATGCAATATTACATTCGGCCTAGAGGCATTAGATGAACATTTGTGGAAATCTCAAAGTCTTGAATAATGGTGATTGTAAGATGATGTAAAAATCATTGAATTATATGCATAAGTAGTTAGCAAAGTGATTAAGCTACCGAATTTAATTATTAAATGAGTTCTAAGCTTGCTGAATTTTGAGATGTGATTGGGAGTAAATTTGACATGAGCATATTTTGTTAATGATATATTGATAAATGTGGAGTTATGATACCATGATATGAACTTAATTATCAAATTGCCGAATGCGTTTATAATTAAGTAAGGTTAATAATAGGGCAATGAGTGGCTAGTAGAATCCAGTAGTCTTCTTGTTATATTCGGCCATGAGTTTGTATAATTGGTTTGTAATAGATTAAATTTGTTTATTCAAGCTCAAGAGCTTAGGGAGTCTAATTCGAAAAAGAGAAAAAAGCTACCTAACCGAATAGTCGATCTGTAATCGTTCGGCAATTTCCGAGGTAAGTTCTTAAGTATTTGAGTTTGATTCCTTTGTAAGTTTTAAGTTATTAAACGTTGAGTAAATTCAATTATAATAGGACATGATGAGTTGATTTAACAAGATATGATGTGGCCATGATATGTTCTAAGCTCAAATGGTAAGTTCTTAAATGTTTGAGCTTGGGAATTTAAGGGTAATTTGAAATAGTCTGCTTAGGACAGCAGCAGTAACGTGACTTTAGAAAATCACCATAAATTTATGGATTTGAATTAGAGGCTGAGTGAGACATGAAATTAAAGCTGAATGAGTCTAGTTTCTTATAAAAGAAACCGTGTAAGCAAAGGAATTTCCGATAATGAGATACTTAAAGTTGTGTGAGACAGCGCAGAATGACACTGTAATCCTCTGTTCTGTTTTTAGAAAATCATTATAAATTGTACAAAAATGGTTATAAGATAAAATTTATATACTTAGACTCCTTAATGAGTCTAGTTTCAAATGAAATCAAATACAACACATTTTGAATTCTGTGAAATGAAAAATTTGATTCGTAGGGAAGAGTGGTCAGATTAGTCAAACAGTGAAACAGGGGAAACTTTAAGAAATATCTGGTATTGATTGGCCAAACCTAAAATTCTGGAAATTTTATGGATGGAAGATATACGAGTCTATATTCAGGAAAAATTAACGGAAAGTGATTTAGAGTTTTGTAGCTCCAGTTATAAATAATTTAGTGACTATTTCTCAGGAAAAACAGCTTGTGCTGAATTTGAGATTGTGTTGTAAACCTTGATAAACTTGTTTTAGTTGCTCATAAGCTATTTATTAAACCCATACGTGAATTCTAAATTGTGATATTGGAAAATGATAGATGTAGATTCAGCCAAGACAGTGTGTATACGTGAAAGTATATGTGGTATGTGAAGTATATTTGGATAATTGTGATGTGAATACATGAAAATCTATATTTTGATTTAGGATTCTATGTGATGGATGTGAACATGCATATGTGTGATAAGGCCTAATGGCCGATGTGATGAATGTGAAAGTGTATATATGTGATAAGGCCTAATGGCCGATGTGATGAATGTGAAAGTGTATATTTGTGATAAGGCCTAATGGCCGATGTGATGAATGTGAAAGTGTATATATATGTGATAAGGCCCAATGGCCGATGTGATGAATGTGAAAGTGTATATATATGTGATAAGGCCCAATGGCCGATGTGATGAATGTGAAAGTGTATATATGTGATAAGGCCTAATGGCCGATGTGATGAATGTGAAAGTGTATATATATGTGATAAGGCCTAATGGCCGATGTGATGAATGTGAAAGTGTATATATATGTGATAAGGCCTAATGGCCGATGTGATGAATGTGAAAGTGTATATATGTGATAAGGCCTAATGGCCGATGTGATGAATGTGAAAGTGTATATATATGTGATAAGGCCTAATGGCCGATGTGATGAATGTGAAAGTGTATATATGTGATAAGGCCTAATGGCCGATGTGATGAATGTGAAAGTGTATATATGTGACAGGGCCGAGTGGCCAACGTGATGGATGTGAAAGTGTATAAATGTGATAAGTCCCGAAGGGCATTTGTGTCAGTACTATATCCGGGTTAAAACCCCGCAGGCTTTATGCGAGAATTTTATCACTGATTAATGTCCGTAAGCTTCGTGCTCGTACTATATCCGAGCTCTAAAGACCCGATGACTACGTGTGGGGATTTTGTCCGGGTAAGACCCGATAACTTCGTGTGGAGATTATGTCCGGGTAAGACTTCGTAATAAGAATTGCTTATAAATATACTCAATGCGAAAGGTTAAACAGGTATGTACTCAAAGTTTATATGTGAGCTTGATTTGCACTAAATCATAAGGTAGTTATGTGATGCATACGAGAGCAATCTATGAGACTATTCCTATGATTATGTGACATCGGATCTGTGTGAGAGGTTATGTGAAATCATACGATATATCTATGTCACATGAGCTCACTTTTATGTGAAAGTTTATCTGCCTATTGTATATGATGAGATGTGCATATTCGGTAAAGGGATGGTATGCCCGAAGGAAGAGTGAAATAAAAATACGAACAACTATGTCATAATTTGATTGTTATCTGTTGACACTGCTTAAAACTTACTAAGCATTGTAATGCTTACTCCGTTTACTCTGTTTCCTCTGTTTTATAGATCTCATTGCGAAGCTACAGGCTCGGGGATCTTCAGCAACTAGTCACACTATCACTATCCACTGCTTGTTACTGTCATGTTTAGAACTATTTTATGGCATGTATAGAATAGACTAGTGGCGGAAGAATATTTTTGGTTAATGTATATAAGCCATGCGAAAATGGAATCTTTTGAATGTTTACTTAGTGAAGTTTAAATTTTATCTCTGGCTGTGCTTAGTACTTATTTAAATGAATGATCTTTATTTCAAGAAAAAGTTTAAAATTTTACTGTTCTGACATGAGTTACAAGTCCGGTAATGCCCCTTACCTATTCTGGCGACGGTTACGGGATAGGGGTGTTACAGTCTAGGCCGTGTGTGACACACGGCTAGCCCATTGGGCGTGTTGTCCAGTCGTGTGTCCCCTGCACATAAAAGTTTCAAGTCAGTATGCATGGTAGTAAACACACGGGCAAGACATGGCCGTCTGTCTCAGCCTAGTAGAGGACACGGCCTATGGCCACGGGTGTGTGCCTTGGCCGTGTGCCTCTTATTGAATGCTAACATCAGAAATAGAATGTTAAGGTATTTGGACACGGGCATGTCATGGCCATGTGAGGGAGACGGGCCATAGACACGGGCGTCTGTCAGGCTGTGTGAAAACCCCTGTAGGTTCGAATTTAGAATTCAATTCACACGAGCATGGGACACGGGCATGTCCCTTGATGCTTAGGCCGTGTGTGTCACATGAACCATTAAAACGGCCATGTCTTAATGACCACATGGGCATGTTACCCATCCACACGAGCGTGTGCTCTGTTTCAAGGGTTAATTTTTTCTAAAGTTGGTTAAGGACCCGAGCCGGTCCAGGATGGTTTCCAATGGATGTTTGAGGACTCGTAGGCAAATGTTAAGGAGTTTATATAAAGTTTAAAATTTATCAAGTCTTGATGATTCAAAAAAGTTGGAATGAACATGTTTAAGTGTGGTAACGCCTTGTATCCTGTCCCGGTGTAGGACTCGGGTGTGGGGTGTTACATAAAAATAACACTTATAAGTTACACAAGCTTAGTTAGTTTGACATACACTTTTCCTTTAAACCATTCATGATGAATTCTTAATCCTGAGTATTTAGATTCCCAAATTTTTCTTCGGTTAATACCTTTACATCGTCAGACAAACCTATATATATTGTGACAGCCCAAAATTGACCCTAGCCGGGAAGTGGTTTCGAGACCGCTAAACCGAGTCACCGAAAGGTTTGAATGTGATGTTTATTGTCTAGAATATGTAATCATGAATGTGTAAAAATTTCAAGCTTCGATTTAGTCGATTGCATGTGAATTTAGTCAATAGGACTTATATGAGAAAATTTTAAAATGTGATAGGTCAATGCATGAGGACCTATTAGTGCATGTGGAAGAAAAAGGGGACTTGCATGTCAAATTCCCCCTCCCTAATATGTAGTGGCCGGCCATGCTATAGGTGGAAACATGTCTCCAACATGTTATGCTAGTGATGCATGTTAAGAAAAATAAAATAATAAGCATGGTGATTAAATAATGAAAGGAAGGGTGATGGAAAAAAAAAAGTACATGGTCTCACCCCCCCTTGTTGCCGTGAATTGAAGAAAGAAAAAAAAAAAGAGTTCATTCTTGAACATCCTTGGCCGAATAGAGGAAAGAAAGGAAGGGGAAAAAGGCTTGAGAAAATCGGCTATGGTGGTTGTTAGACTAAGGTATGTTTGATGTTGTCTTTGAGATGCATGCATGTTTTAAATAGCCCATGTTTAAACCTTGAATCTTGTTGATAACATGAGCAATCGGTCATGAGAAAGGGTTCAAGGAATGGTTTTTGTTCATGTTATTTGGATGAGAAATGGTGAGTTTTGTTGTTTCATGTTAAAGTTAGGTGAATGATGATAGAGGAGTGTTTGAACTATAAAAAAAAATAAATCGGCTACCTTGTTATGAGCTAGGGCCGAATGTGGGTCTGGTTGTGTTTGAATATTACATGCTTGGTAGAATGGTAGATGAAGGTGCCGAATGTATGTTGGATTGATAGAGTCTCCAAATTGATTTTTTTTGTGTGCATGCATGACCGAATATACGTGGTCACATGAGTAAGGAAATGAGTTATTTGATATGTGGTAAAAGTTAAGTACTAAATCGAAGGTTGCTAAAATTGCCATTTCTTAGCCGAATATGTGCTTGAACAATGAAGGAATTGTTGAAGAACATAGGTGAACTTGGTGAGGGCAATCGGCCTAGTGTATAAATGATATGAAGATTTTAGGAAATTGTTTTGGTTAGGTGTATGTATGATTAAGTATATTCGGCGATATACTTAAAGTGGGTACATGATATTACATTATAATTATTGAGCTTGAGTATATGGATATGTGTATATGTGGTCATATAATGACATCTTGGTTTGAAAATTTAATGATGTGTGATTGCCGAATGTGATAAATAAATTCATGTTATTGAGTTAAATATTGAATACTCTTATTTGTATTATTTAAGCTCAAGAACCTAAAGGAGAGGCGTCCAACAAGGGGAAATCAAAGGTCATCGAGTAGCCGACTCGGAATTATTTTACCCAACATAAAGTAAGCCATTAAGCATGTAGTGGGTAGTATTTCAAATGGTCATAATGTGTATGTATGGATGCTGATTGGAATGAATAAATATACATATATATATATGCATGTACGTATGTGATGATGAAATTGTTGAATGAATGAAAAGAGGTAAGATGTACTGAGTTGTTGATCTCGGCACTAAACGTGCGGGATGACCATTTATGACCATGAGATTGGCGCTAAGTGCGCGGGATTAAATTGTACAGCACTAAGGGTGCGATTTGACTATGTTGCACTAAGTGTGCGAAATGAATATGATGCACTAAGTGTGCGAATTGACCATGCGGCACTAAGAGTGCGAGTCTGACTATGTAGCACTAAGTGTGCGATTTGATTACGTGGCACTAAGTGTGCGAGTTGATTATATAGCACTGAGTGTGCGGGCTCAATATACATTCGTGAATCATTATGGACACTATGTGTGCGACACTATTGAGTCGATCGCGGACAGCGGGTCGGGTAAGTGTCTTAAGTACGTGGCTAATAGGTGCTATGCTTATACTTGATGTTGAGCTCGGTAAGTTCGAACCTATGTGACAAATATACTTGAAGTCACGTACATAAGTTTTATCGTAGGATGGGTGAAAGGCCGTATAGTCGTTTGATTGTAACGAAAATAAATCGATTTATGAGATTGCTTCAATGTCCTATTGATGAGCATATAGAATGTGAATGCATGAATTGATATGAAATTGAGTTGATAGGTTGGAGGAACTATGGTAGGATTCGGTATGGATGGAGTAAATTGTCTCGTTCCGTTTTGCTTCCTCTTGTGATAATGTTGTTGATAGATGGTAGTGCATTGCTTATGACTTACTGAGTTATAAACTCACTCGATGTTTCCTTGTCACCCACTATAGGTTGCTTGGACTCATCTATTTTTGCGGGGTCGGGCCGTCATTGAAGTCATCACACCGGATAGCAAGTTTTGGTACTTTCTTCTTAGTGTGTTTAGAAGATCATTTTGGCATGTATAAGCTAGTACGTTGTGTTTGAATTATGGCATGTAAACTTTAAGCCATGCGAAAATGGCACGAATGTTCGATTGAATTGGATCAAGGGTAGGCATGAAATGGACCTAGTTACTTTCGTAACAGATGCTGGCAGCAGCAGTGTCATGAGATTGAAAAATCACTAAAAATAGTAGGAGTGGAATTAATTGATGAATAAATTATGTAATCGAAGCTCGATGAGTCTGCTTTCATGAGGAAGTAACGAAAAGATCATATGGGCAGTATATTAAGAGATAATCAGATTTTAGTGGGACAGGGCCAGAACGGTTTGTGGATTCCCTGCTCCGACTTTGGAAATTCATTATAAATTAACCAGAGATAATTAGGGGTCGTACCATATATGTGCAGATTCCTCTCTGAGTCTAGTTTTCATAGAAACAAACGACAACAGTAATGAAGCCCCGTGCAGGGAGATATCCCAGTCGTAATGGGCAAAGGTCAGTGTAGTCGACCCCTGCAACTTGGGGAACTTTGACTAATAAACTGTACTAATTGGCCCAACCAAAAATTCTAAAAAAAAGTACATAGATGGGCACATGAGTCTAGTTTCTGGGAAAAATTACGAAACTGACTTTCGAGTTACGAAACTCAAGATATGATTTTTAAAACGTCTAGTACACAGATTGGGCAGTGTCTGGAAAATAAATTTTGTAAGGGGTTAAAGCCAGTTAACACCTCGTGTTCGACTCCGGTGTCGGTTTCGGGTTCGGGGTGTTACATTTTATTGGTATCAGAGCTATGGTTTAGTCGGTTCTAGGACTACCATAGCACGTATGAGTCTAGCTATACATGCCATAATGTTAATGTTTAAAAGGGTGATGACTTCTGACGGTTGAAATGTTTTTGTCTTGATTAGTAAATGGATCCCGGTGAAGAAAGAACCCTAGCGGATGACGTTGAGAGCGTAGCGGCTGCTCCTGCACAAGGGACGCCGCCTGTTGAACCTCAGTCATCTGCGAATAATCAAGGTGAGGGGGCTAAACAAGCCTTCTTTACCATGATGAATGAGTGGGTCGCGCAATATGCCCGAGCCAACCCGGCTGTCCAACAATTCCCAAATTTGAATAATCCACCCCAAGAGCCTGTAAGGCCATCAGTCGCTGATCCTGTGAGGCTGAGTAAGCCACCTATAGACTTGATTAAGAAGCGTGGGGCCGAGGAGTTCAAGGCCATAGTAACTGATGATGCCGAAAGGGCCGAGTTCTGGCTTGATAACACCATTCGGGTGTTCGATGAATTGTCATGCACACCCGATGAATGTCTAAAATGTGCTGTATCGTTGTTGCGAGACTCAGCCTACTATTGGTGGAGGACCTTGATTTCCATAGTCCCGAACGAGCGAGTAACTTGGGACTTCTTTCAAACGGAATTCCGGAAGAAATTTATTAGCCAACGGTTCATTGACCAGAAGCGTAAGGAGTTCTTGGAACTCAAGCAAGGCCGTATGACTGTATCTGAATACGAACATGAATTCGTAAGACTTAGTAGGTATGCCCGGGAGTGTGTAGCTGATGAGGTTGCTATGTGCAAAAGATTCGAGGAAGGATTGAATGAAGATTTAAAGCTACTAATGGGTATTTTGGAAATAAAGGAATTCGTAACACTAGTCGAACGAGCCTGCAAGGCGGAGGAACTTGGAAAGGAGAAGAGGAAGGCTGAATTTGAAGCTAGAGATTATCGTAAAAGATCGACGGGTAAAGCTCCGTTCTCAGCTGTGAAGAAGTTCAGGGAGGACATTAATAAGTCGAGGGCGACTGCGGGAATTTCCATCAGGGCAAGACCATCGATGGGCTCCCGAGCTACTTCGGTAGCTAGTGTGGGCAATAATCGTCACGAGAAACCTGAATGTCCCCAATGTGGAAGACGACACCTAGGTGAATGTTGGGGCAAGTCTACTAACAGGGCCTGTTACGGATGCGGTTCGAAGGACCACTTCATTAGAGATTGCACGGAGCTGGATGAGAAGAATAAGATTCAAGGTGCAAGACCTAGTGGAGTGACATCTAGAGGTAGACCACCGAGAATTTTAGGAGGCAGGGGTGGTAGTCAGAGGGGGGCCTCTGATACGGCCGATCGCGCCGAGAACCGTACTCCTGCTAGAGCATATGCCATTCGCGCACGAGAGGAGGCATCCTCCCCCGACGTCATCACTGGTACCTTCACTCTCTTTGATACTAATGTGATTGCATTGATTGACCCTGGTTCTACTCATTCATATGTATGCGAAACCTTAGCAACCAGTAAGACTCTACCTGTTGAGTCTACTGAGCTCGTAATTCGAGTATCAAACCCTTTGGGTCAATGCGTACTTGTTGATAAAGTGTGTAAGAGATGCCCTCTATTAATCCGAGAATCCTGTTTTCCGGCTGATTTGATGCTTTTGCCGTTCGACGAGTTTGATGTTATTCTTGGTTTGGATTGGTTAACCGCGCATGATGCGGTTGTGAATTGCAAAAGCAAGACTATCGATTTGAGGTGCGCAAATAACGAAATAATCTGAGTTGAGTCTGCGGACTTAAGGGGGTTGCCAGCTGTAATATCAGCAATGTTGGCCCAGAAATATGTAAGGAAAGGGTACGAAGCATACCTCGCGTATGTACTTGATGACAAGGAGTTAGAAAAGAAACCCGAATCGGTGCCGGTGGTCTGTGAATACCCGGACGTTTTTCCTGAAGAGTTACCGGGTTTGCCACCTGTTCGGGAGGTAGAGTTTGGTATTGAGCTTGTACCTGGAACTACGCCTATTTCGATCGCTCCGTATCGTATGGCACTAACCGAGTTAAAAGAGTTGAAAGCTCAGTTGCAAGAATTGACGGATAGAGGTTTCGCTCGACCGAGTTTCTCACCTTGGGGTGCACCAGTATTGTTCGTGAAAAAGAAGGACGGAACCATGAGGTTGTGCATTGATTATCGTCAACTGAATAAAGTGACGATAAAGAATAAATATCCGTTGCCGCGTATTGATGATCTGTTCGATCAATTAAAGGGGGCATCGGTGTTTTCAAAGATAGATTTGAGATCGGGTTATTATCAGTTGCGGATTCGAGATTCGGACGTACCCAAAACTGCTTTCAGAACGAGGTACGGTCACTATGAGTTCTTAGTGATGCCGTTTGGGCTCACTAATGCCCCTGCGGTGTTTATGGATTTGATGAATCGGATCTTTAGGCCGTATTTGGATCGGTTCGTAGTTGTGTTTATTGATGACATCTTGGTCTATTCAAGAGATGAGGCCGAACATGCTGAGCATCTGAGGCTAGTGTTGCAAATTTTGCGGGATAAGCAGTTATATGCTAAGTTCAGTAAGTGTGAGTTCTGGCTAAGAGAGGTTAGCTTCTTGGGTCATGTGGTATCCGCATCGGGTATTCGGGTTGACCCGAGCAAAATTTCAGCCATACTTAACTGGAAGCCTCCGAGAAATGTTACCGAAGTCCGGAGCTTTCTAGGGCTCGCCGGTTATTACCGACGATTTGTCAAAGGTTTCTCGATGATAGCCACACCAATGACGAAGCTACTTCAGAAGGATGTTAAGTTCGAATGGACGGAGAAATGTCAGAAAAGCTTCGATCAACTGAAAACTCATCTGACTGAAGCTCCAATTTTGGTACAACCCGAATCGGGTAAAGAGTTTGTCGTTTATAGTGACGCATCCCTACTCGGGTTGGGTTGCGTATTGATGCAAGAAGGTCGAGTTGTGGCCTATGCGTCGAGACAATTGAAGCCACACGAGAGAAATTATCCGACCCATGATCTCGAACTAGCCGCCATTGTGTTTGCATTGAAAATATGGCGACATTATTTGTTTGGTGAGAAGTGCCATGTGTTTTCGGATCACAAAAGTCTCAAATATTTGATGACTCAACGGGACTTGAATCTGCGACAAATACGTTGGCTTGAATTGTTGAAAGATTACGAGCTTGTCATTGATTACCACCCGGGAAAGGCTAATGTGGTTGCGGACGCCTTAAGCCGGAAATCACTGTTTGCTTTGCGAGCGATGAATGTACACTTGTCTGTTCTACCTGACAATGTGTTAGTAGCTGAATTAAAAGCCAAACCATTATTGACTCATCAAATTCATGAAGCTCAGAAAGTCGATGATGAATTAGTTGCAAAACGAGCTGAGTGTGTTCCGAACAAGGAATCGGAGTTTCAGATTGATGATGATGGTTGTTTGAGGTTTAGAAGTCGTTTGTACGTTCCAAGGAATTCGGAACTCATTCCGATGATCCTGAACGAAGCCCATTGTAGCCGAATGTCAATTCACCCGGGGAGCACGAAAATGTACAACGACTTGAAACGTCGGTTTTGGTGGCATGGTATGAAGCGAGACATCTCCGACTTTGTTTCGAGATGTTTAATATGTCAACAAGTGAAAGCGGAACATCAAGTGCCTTCAGGGTTACTTCAGCCGATCATGATACCCGAGTGGAAATGGGACCGAGTCACAATGGACTTTGTGTCCGGACTGCCATTGTCTGCAAGTAAGAAGATGCGATTTGGGTTGTTGTTGATAGGCTGACTAAGTCGGCTCACTTTATCCCCGTGCGTACGGATTTTTCATTGGATAAACTAGCCGAATTGTATGTTACTCAGATTGTGAGATTACATGGAGTACTTATTTCTATCGTGTCGGATAGAGATCCGAGATTCACCTCGCGATTTTGGAAGAAATTGCAAGAAGCTCTGGGTACCAAGCTGCATTTTAGCACCGCTTTTCATCCCCAAACCGATGGTCAATCCGAGCGGATAATTCAGATACTCGAGGACATGCTGAGATGCTGCATCCTTGAGTTTAGTGTTTCATGGGAACGGTATGTACCTTTGATTGAATTCGCTTACAACAATAGTTTTCAATCAAGTATTAAGATGGCACCTTACGAGGCTTTGTACGGTCGTAAATGTCGTACACCATTGTTTTGGACCGAGCTCGGTGAAAGTAAAATTTTCGGAGTTGATTTGATTAAAGATGCCGAACAGAAAGTAAAAGTAATCCGTGAAAGTTTGAAGGCAGCCACAGATCGTCAGAAATCGTATGCGGATCTGAAACGGAAGGACATTGAATATCAGGTGGGAGATAAAGTGTTCCTTAAAGTTTCGCCTTGGAAAAAGGTACTTAGGTTTGGCCGTAAGGGCAAGTTGAGCCCGAGATTCATTGGGCCGTACGAAATCTCCGAACGAGTGGGGCCAGTTGCGTATAGATTGATTTTGCCCCCTGAGCTTGAAAAGATTCACGATGTCTTTCATGTTTCGATGCTTCGACGCTATCGATCTGATCCGTCGCATATAATTAGCCCATCAGAGGTTGAAATTCAAGCCGATATGAGTTATGAAGAAGAACCGATACGTATCCTAGCTCGTGAGGTGAAAGAGTTGCGAAACAAAAGGGTTCCGTTGGTTAAGGTGTTGTGGCTCAAACACGGGATCGAGGAAGCAACCTGGGAACCCGAGAGCTCGATGAAAGAACGATATCCAAACCTATTTACTGGTAAGATTTTCGAGGACGAAAATTTCTTAAGTGAGGGAGAGTTGTGACAGCCCAAAATTGACCCTAGCCGGGAAGTGGTTTCGGGACCGCTAAACCGAGTCACCGAAAGGTTTGAATGTGATGTTTATTGTCTAGAATATGTAATCATGAATGTGTAAAAATTTCAAGCTTCGATTTAGTCGATTGCATGTGAATTTAGTCAATAGGACTTATATGAGAAAATTTTAAAATGTGATAGGTCAATGCATGAGGACCTATTAGTGCATGTGGAAGAAAAAGGGGACTTGCATGTCAAATTCCCCCTACCTAATATGTAGTGGCCGGCCATGCTATAGGTGGAAACATGTCTCCAACATGTTATGCTAGTGATGCATGTTAAGAAAAATAAAATAATAAGCATGGTGATTAAATAATGAAAGGAAGGGTGATGGAAAAAAAAAGTACATGGTCTCACCCCCCCTTGTTGCCGTGAATTGAAGAAAGAAAAAAAAAAAAGAGTTCATTCTTGAACATCCTTGGCCGAATAGAGGAAAGAAAGGAAGGGGAAAAGGCTTGAGAAAATCGGCTATGGTGGTTGTTAGACTAAGGTATGTTTGATGTTGTCTTTGAGATGCATGCATGTTTTAAATAGCCCATGTTTAAACCTTGAATCTTGTTGATAACATGAGCAATCGGTCATGAGAAAGGGTTCAAGGAATGGTTTTTGTTCATGTTATTTGGATGAGAAATGGTGAGTTTTGTTGTTTCATGTTAAAGTTAGGTGAATGATGATAGAGGAGTGTTTGAACTATAAAAAAAAAATAAATCGGCTACCTTGTTATGAGCTAGGGCCGAATGTGGGTTTGGTTGTGTTTGAATATTACATGCTTGGTAGAATGGTGGATGAAGGTGCCGAATGTATGTTGGATTGATAGAGTCTCCAAATTGATTTTTTTTGTGTGCATGCATGACCGAATATACGTGGTCACATGAGTAAGGAAATGAGTTATTTGATATGTGGTAAAAGTTAAGTACTAAATCGAAGGTTGCTAAAATTGCCATTTCTTAGCCGAATATGTGCTTGAACAATGAAGGAATTGTTGAAGAACATAGGTGAACTTGGTGAGGGCAATCGGCCTAGTGTATAAATGATATGAAGATTTTAGGAAATTGTTTTGGTTAGGTGTATGTATGATTAAGTATATTCGGCAATATACTTAAAGTGGGTACATGATATTACATTATAATTATTGAGCTTGAGTATATGGATATGTGTATATGTGGTCATATAATGACATCTTGGTTTGAAAATTTAATGATGTGTGATTGCCGAATGTGATAAATAAATTCATGTTATTGAGTTAAATATTGAATACTCTTATTTGTATTATTTAAGCTCAAGAACCTAAAGGAGAGGCGTCCAACAAGGGGAAATCAAAGGTCATCGAGTAGCCGACTCGGAATTATTTTACCCAACATAAAGTAAGCCATTAAGCATGTAGTGGGTAGTATTTCAAATGGTCATAATGTGTATGTATGGATGCTGATTGGAATGAATAAATATACATATATATATATGCATGTACGTATGTGATGATGAAATTGTTGAATGAATGAAAAGAGGTAAGATGTACTGAGTTGTTGATCTCGGCACTAAACGTGCGGGATGACCATTTATGACCATGAGATTGGCGCTAAGTGCGCGGGATTAAATTGTACAGCACTAAGGGTGCGATTTGACTATGTTGCACTAAGTGTGCGAAATGAATATGATGCACTAAGTGTGCGAATTGACCATGCGGCACTAAGAGTGCGAGTCTGACTATGTAGCACTAAGTGTGCGATTTGATTACGTGGCACTAAGTGTGCGAGTTGATTATATAGCACTGAGTGTGCGGGCTCAATATACATTCGTGAATCATTATGGACACTATGTGTGCGACACTATTGAGTCGATCGCGGACAGCGGGTCGGGTAAGTGTCTTAAGTACGTGGCTAATAGGTGCTATGCTTATACTTGATGTTGAGCTCGGTAAGTTCGAACCTATGTGACAAATATACTTGAAGTCACGTACATAAGTTTTATCGTAGGATGGGTGAAAGGCCGTATAGTCGTTTGATTGTAACGAAAATAAATCGATTTATGAGATTGCTTCAATGTCCTATTGATGAGCATATAGAATGTGAATGCATGAATTGATATGAAATTCAGTTGATAGGTTGGAGGAACTATGGTAGGATTCGGTATGGATGGAGTAAATTGTCTCGTTCCGTTTTGCTTCCTCTTGTGATAATGTTGTTGATAGATGGTAGTGCATTGCTTATGACTTACTGAGTTATAAACTCACTCGATGTTTCCTTGTCACCCACTATAGGTTGCTTGGACTCATCTATTTTTGCGGGGTCGGGCCGTCATTGAAGTCATCACACCGGATAGCAAGTTTTGGTACTTTCTTCTTAGTGTGTTTAGAAGATCATTTTGGCATGTATAAGCTAGTACGTTGTGTTTGAATTATGGCATGTAAACTTTAAGCCATGCGAAAATGGCACGAATGTTCGATTGAATTGGATCAAGGGTAGGCATGAAATGGACCTAGTTACTTTCGTAACAGATGCTGGCAGCAGCAGTGTCATGAGATTGAAAAATCACTAAAAATAGTAGGAGTGGAATTAATTGATGAATAAATTATGTAATCGAAGCTCGATGAGTCTGCTTTCATGAGGAAGTAACGAAAAGATCATATGGGCAGTATATTAAGAGATAATCAGATTTTAGTGGGACAGGGCCAGAACGGTTTCTGGATTCCCTGCTCCGACTTTGGAAATTCATTATAAATTAACCAGAGATAATTAGGGGTTGTACCATATATGTGCAGATTCCTCTCTGAGTCTAGTTTTCATAGAAACAAACGGCAACAGTATTGAAGCCCCGTGCAGGAAGATATCCCAGTCGTAATGGGCAAAGGTCAGTGTAGTCGACCCCTGCAACTTGGGGAACTTTGACTAATAAACTGTACTAATTGGCCCAACCAAAAATTCTAAAAAAAATACATAGATGGGCACATGAGTCTAGTTTCTGGGAAAAATTACGAAACTGACTTTCGAGTTACGAAACTCAAGATATGATTTTAAAACGTCTAGTACACAGATTGGGCAGTGTCTGGAAAATAAATTTTGTAAGGGGTTAAAGCCAGTTAACACCTCGTGTTCGACTCCGGTGTCGGTTTCGGGTTCGGGGTGTTACATATATACCTATGCACCAATTACCATACTTACCGAATTATCCTTAACTTAATGGTTGACTTCAGATCATACTAGACAATACTACCTTTTCTTCTCTATTCAGACAGCTTACAACGATTATCCTAGAACATTTGTTCACACACACACTATTCACTAGTGAATACTTACTTTTTTCGGATTTCCATACGGAGTTGAATACCATCAGTAGACCAATCAAATTACTTTCTATTTCAATACCTAAAACAAGTCATGTAACAATCTGATTTTGGGTTTAGTCAGAACAGTGGTTTCGGGACCATAAATCTGACATAGTAAAGTTCACTTTTATTATATTTTTATTGTCTAAAATTTCAAGGAACGATTTCGTGAAATTTCGTTCAAAAATTTTGACATTTGGACACCTAATTTAGTCAAAAGAAGTAAATTGTAAAAAGTGCACAAGTTGAGTTCTACATGTTAGAGGTGTCCAATTGTTATGAAATTTTAAATTGGAGGTATTTAAATGGTAATTAGACCATTGGTTAAGTTGCTGGACAAAAATGGACATGCTTTGGTATATTTCTAATGAAACACCCCTAACCCGTATCCGTCGCCAAAATAGGGTTACAAGGCATTATCGAATATTACACATCAATCACATACATTTATGCAATCATTATCATAAACTATTCAAAAACATTCATATTGTCCCTTACAAGGTAATATGAAACCTTATACTGTCCACACGGATAAACACACGGGCGTGTGTCTAGGCCGTGTGTGACACACGGCCAGCCCCTTGGGCATGTTGTCTAGTTGTGTGTCCCCTGCACATAAAAGTTTCAAGTCAGTATGCATGGTAGTAAACACACGGGCAGAGAGATGGCCGTGTGTCTCAGCCTTGTAGAGGACACGGCCTATGGCCATGGGCGTGTGCCTTGGTCGTATGCCTCTTATTGAATGCTAACATCAGAAACAGAATGTTAATGTATTTGGACACGGGCATGTCATGGCCATGTGAGGGAGACGGGCCATTGACACGGGCGTCTGTCAGGCTGTGTGAAAACCCCTGTAGGTTCGAATTTAGAATTTAATTCACACGAGCATGGGACGCGGGCATGTCCCTTGATGCTTAGGCCATGTGTGTCACACGAACCATTAAAACAGCAATGTCTCAATGACCACATGGGCATGTCACCCATCCACACAAGCGTGTGCTCTATTTCAAGGGTTAATTTTTTCTAAAGTTGGTTAAGGACCCGAGCCAGTCCCGGATGGTTTCCAATGGACGTTTGAGGCCTCGTAGGTAAATGTTAAGGAGTTTATATAAAGTTTAAAATTTATCAAGTCTTGATGATTCAAAAAAGTTGGAATGAACATGTTTAAGTGTGGTAACACCTTGTATCCTGTCCCGGCATAGGACTCGGGTGTGGGGTGTTACAAAAAATAACACTTATAAGTTACACAAGCTTAGTGAGTTTGACATACACTTTTCCTTTAAACCCTTCATGATGAATTCTTAATCCTGATTATTTAGATTCCCAAATTTGTCTTCAGTTAATACCTCTACATCGTCAGACAAACCTATATATATACCTATGCACCAATTACCATACTTACCGAATTATCCTTAACTTAATGGTTGACTTCAGATCATACTAAACAATACTACCTTTTCTTCTCTATTCAGACAACTTACAAAGATTATCCTAGAACATTTGTTCACACACACACTATTCACTAGTGAATACTTACTTTTTTCGGATTTCCATACAGAGTTGAATACCATCAGTATACCAATCAAATTACTTTCTATTTCAATACCTAAAACAAGTCATGTAACAACCTGATTTTGGGTTTAGTCAGAACAGTGGTTTTGGGACCATAAATCTGACGTAGTAAAGTTCACTTTTATTATATTTTTATTGTCTAAAATTTCAAGGAACGATTTCGTGAAAATTTCGTTCAAAAATTTTGACATTTGGACACCTAATTTAGTCAAAATGACTAAATTGTAAAAAGTGCAAAAGTTGAGTTCTACATGTTAGAGGTGTCCAATTGTTATGAAATTTTAAATTGGAGGTATTTAAATGGTAATTAAACCATTGGTTAATTTGCTGGACAAAAATGGACATGCTTTGGTATATTTCTAATGTAACACCCCTAACCCGTATCCGTCGCCAAAATAGGGTTACAAGGCATTATCGAATATTACACATCAATCACATACATTTATGCAATCATTATCATAAACTATTCAAAAACATTCATATTGTCCCTTACAAGGTAATACAAAACCTTAAAACATGTATAAGAGTGGTTTAGGACTAAACCAATCACATATAAAAGCTTTCGGACACTGAGAAAAATTATGCAATCACAGGTCACATGCCCATGTGAACAGGCCATGTGACTCACACGGTTATCAAACACGTCCGTGTCATAGGCTGTGTGAAAATAGGACATACATACTGACTTGTACCACACGGCCAAAAACATGCCTGTGTGCCTTGGTCGTGGTCGAAACTAACTTGTGTCACACGGCTAACCACACGCCCATGTGTCTAGCCCGTGTACCCTTTAAAATGGCCACACACGTTCATGTGCCAAGGCTGTGTGCCTCACACGGCCACCAGACCTGCCCGTGTGTCTAGGCTGTGCTCGAGACTGACTTTAAATTGTAGGACTACCCCAGAGGACACCCGGTCGTATAACATAGCCGTGTGTCACACACGGCCGAGGCACATCCCGTGTCTCTACCCGTTTGGACAAAAATAGGCCATTTGAAAAGCCAATTTGCCACCCTACAATCATGCATATAAATCAATGGTACCATTTCAAGTCATTTATAAGCAACCAAAACCCACAAAAACATATACATATATAATCAACCATTTCAACTAATCATTTCCATATTCAAATTATACCAAATCATTATGCCAAAATCATCACAATTTACCATTACTCAAACATTGATAACTAACTAAAATAACATCCATTTAACTATATCTACCACTATGGCAAACATACCAAAACAAGCCAACATATAAAGGCACTATTTGCATCACATATATCACTTATCAAGCACTTAGCTTAAGCCAATTTAATTGGCTAAAACATATCAATATTTACATCATTAACAAGCCAAATCACATGGCTAACATCATAGTTAAAACATACCAAAATGACACTAGTCTATACATGCCATATACCATATATACAAGCTTCAAAAGTACCAACAAATGATCGATAGTGTGACGATGCTCCTGACAATCCCTGAGTCCAAGCTAGCTTTGATTATCTATAAAATATAGACAAATAACATACAATAAGCTTCATAGCTTAATAAGTTCGTAATTAAGCAATTCAATTCATCAAATAAATATAATTCAATCTTATACACATTACCAAAACAATATATCATTAACACAAACCTTCCTATCATGTCTCAAAACATGATTCATTAACATCTCATTGATCTTTCTCAATGCAATGCTCAAATAAGTTTCGTACGTACCTATACCACCCCGTACTAATCTTTTCCTTAAACAAGTCATTTTTTATCCATTATACCATTAGAGACAGAAATTGGTCACTCACGAATCACAATTGATAATTACCTATACCATGGCCCGTAGCCAAATCAAGGTATTATTCGCACCCGAAGTGCTGATACCATGGCCCGAAGCCAATGCATTAACTTAATGACATTACATTATCATCATCACTATACTTAAAGTTTAATCAAGAAGTTTCGATTGTTGATTTCATCGTTGAACACTTCCGTATAGTTTTATTCACAATTCAAACATTATCCACAACACATTTTATGCAATATCAAAGCATATAACATTCATTTATAATGAAATGAATACCTACGAACTTACCTCGGGTATGAAAACGGCGAAATGAATCAATTACTCGATTATCTTGCCTTTCCCCCAATCTAATTCTAGATTCCTCTTTTCTTGATCAATATGTATTCAAAATTAACTCATTTAATCACTTATTTTCTCAATTTCATCCAAAAACACATATTTAAACCAATTTGCACTTCGGCCCTTAACTTTCACATTTCTTACAAATTAGTCCTTGTTTCGTAAATACACAAAATTCAAAAAATTCAATATGGCCCATGCCTAGCCGAATTCTCTATATCTCCCTAGCAGCCCATATTTTTCATTTATTTTACATTTCAATCCCTCAATTTACACTTTTCTCAATTTAATCCCTAAATGCATTTTTACTCAAAATCACCTTACAAAACATGTATATTCAACACTAAACTTTCATAATTCACCATCAAACATCCAAAAACACATGAATTCATAAATGGAAAATTTCAAAATCATCATCAAAATCAAAAATTCAAGCATGGACTAGCTAGAGTACTAGGCAACAATCACAAAAACATAGAAATCATCAAAAACCGAGCAAAATCCATACCTTAATCAAGCTTTGCAAGTGCCAAATGAAAACCTAATATTTTGGCTCCTTTCTTACTAATTTTCAGTTGAAAAACAAATAAAGATAAACATGTTTTCATCTTTTATTTTATTTATGTTTCATTAATTAACATTTTACATAATTAACCTTAATTAAAAACCATTATAAACATTCATTTAATTCCCATATATGTCAATTTCCACTATCAATGGTTTAAAAACAACCTAAGGACCTTTGGTTTAAATAGCCATAGCATTTAAGCACTTTTAACATATAGCAAGTCACTATTGCATTTTACACGATTGAGTCCTTTTATAAAATCGAGCACACAAACGATAAAACTTTCACAAGAAACTTTCACACATATCTTATCACATGCCATAAACACATAAAATAATATTAAAATAATTTTTTGACCTCAAATTTGTGGTTTCGAAACCACTGTTCCAACTAGGGTCTAGACCGGGCTGTTACTTCTAAAGTTTTTCATTAAGGGTAATTTGGTCATTTGGTAATTAAAATGAATTAAAAACAAAATTAAAAGCCAAATTTTTCCCATCTTCAACCCCTTGGCTGAATTTCACATGAGGAAGACATAGCTAAGGTTTTTCAAGTTTCCAAGCTCGATTGTAAGTCCGTTTTAGCCCTATTTTTAATGTTCTTAACATTTTTGAGATCTTCGTAGCTCGATTTAGCTATTTCCACCATTATTTTGAGCTAGGGTTTGTGTTGAAAAATTTAGCCATGGATGGCATGCATGTGTTTTGATGTTTTATGGAAGAATATGAAAGTTTGGGGTGTGATAAATAACTTTTACTAAGTGATTTTTGATGAAATTGTATATAAGGACCTATTTGTAAAAGTTGTAAAATTATGTGTAGAAAATATGATTTAGTGGAAAATGTAAGCTACAATAAGAGGGAATATGAATCGTCTAAGCTTAGGATTTGAGAAAAATAAGTGCTTTTCATCTTACGAGCCTAGGGGCAAAATTATAAATATGTGAAACTTTAAGGGCAAAAATGTAATTTTTCCATAGTGTGATTTTTGGACTAAATTGAATAATGTGAGTATTAAATGAGTTAAATGTGTTATTATAGATCAAGAAAGACGATGAACTGACTTTAATCAGGGAAAAGAAAAAGGTTGTGGACTAAATTGCAAATTCGTCATATTTTATGGTAAAAATATATGCGAATCGAAACTGGGGTGACTTAAAAGAATAAACCGTACTTATTGGCTAAATCAAACATTCTAAAATTTTTATGGTAAGAATATATACAAGTCTAGTTTCTGGAAAAATTAGCGGATCTTAATTTGGAGTTCTATAGCTCCAAATATAAATAATTTAGTGACTGTGACTCTAATAGACAACTTGTTTTGAACTTGAGTAAATAGTGTATCTATGTGTAGTTATGACTGTATATTTTGAAAACATATTTTGAGGATTTATAAAAGCATGTTAATAATTTTTTTATTATTTACATACCTACTTACTAAGATATATGCTTACTCCCCTCTCTTTTCCCTTGTTTTTTATAGTGTCACCAAGCTAGCTTGGGGTACGGAGATCGTCGGAGATCCATCCACACTATCATCATTCTTTTGGTATTTTGAAATTCATATTTTGAATTATGGCATGTATAGAGGACTTGGTTATTTCGTTATATTCCATAATTGATTTGGCCTAAAATGTTGGCCTTTAATATTTGATAACTCATTTTGTATAAGGCCATTGATGTTAGATAATATTAGTTAAGTTATATGTTATGATGATGCATTTTATAAGAGGCATGAGTTGGTTGAATGATTGTGTAATGACTAAGTATGGAAAATGTGGCATGTGAATGGCTGTGTGAAGGACACGGCCTTGGACACGGGCGTATGCCCCTATTTTTAAGAAAAAAATTCTAATGTTTTCCAAAGTTCTCCGTTTAGTCCCGGACTGCTTCCATAGTATGTTTTGGCCTTGTAGATCCATATCAAGGACTTAGTGATGAAAATTGAAAAGTTTAATTTGGATGTAAAAATTATGTCTCAGTTTTGTACGATTGCATGTGTATGTTCTGGTAATGCATCGTACCCTGTTCCGGCATTGAACACGAGTAAGGGGTGTTACAAGTCATATTGATAATGAATTAACAGCTCATTCAGAAGACTTCCTCCCAACTCTTATTACAAAACACAACAATACCCAAACTGATAAATAGAAAAAATAGCAAATAATTCCAGAGTCAAAACATGATATTATTCAAATATGACGGATACGAACAACTTAAATTTCCCAACCCTACATCTCAAAGATGAAATTAGACCGATGAACACTTATATTGTAACACCCCGAACCCGAGACCGTCACCGGAGTCGAACACGAGGTGTTAACAGACTTTTAAAAGAAAATTTCCAGACACTGCCAATCTGCATAACAGTCGCTTTAAAAATCATATCTTGAGTTCAGAAACTCGGAATCCAGTTCCGTAAATTTTCCCTGAAACTAGACTCATATGCCCATCTACATATTTTTTTCTATAATTTTTGGTCATGCCAATTAGTACAGTTTGTTACTCAAAGTCTCCCATGTTACAGGGATCGAATACCCTGACCTTTGCGCATTACGACTTGGATATCTCCTTGTACAGGGCTCCAATACTGATTTCGTTTGTTTCTATAGAAACTAGACTCAGAGAGGAATCTACACATATATGGCTTGACTCCTAATTG
>NC_053432.1:24663256-24716951 GCF_007990345.1 Gossypium hirsutum | reverse complement strand
TTAAGTAAATCTCCATTTCATCATTTTAAAGCACAACATGTTAGCCGATTTTTCCCCTTAGCATCTAAGGTACATGCATGCTCATTTGTTTGGCTCAACTTCACCTATCTTCCATTTTTCATTAAAAGAACATGAAACAACAACCATTTCCTTCATTTTAATTCATGACTAAATGCTCACAACACAACTAAAAACCAAAATATGCTTCAAGAGTTAAGGTAGAATCAAGAAGAACTCATGAACATCAAGATAGAAGCAAACTACCATGAACTTACCTTCAATTTTCTTCCCCAAGTGACCGAACATTCAAGAGCTTTCTCCTCTCCTTTCTCTTCTCTAACTTTCGGCTATGATGAACAAAGATGGACAAAACTTTGTTCTTTTCACCCATTTTTCTTTTAATAAAATTTCATATTTCATCCATTTAATTCTTTAATACAAAAGACATGAAATGCCCATCATGGAACATTTACCTAAACCATTATCATGGAACATTTACCTAACCATTATCATGGAATATTTACCTAATCCATTATCATGGAACATTTACCTAACCCATTATCAATTTGTACCTTGAATTATGGATATCAAGTGCTCATATTGTCTACAACAACATGATGGCTGGCCACTTCATGTAAAATGGGAGGTTTGTCATGCAAATCCTCCTATTTTGCACTCCTATTTATTTGGCCACTTCAATTTAGCCTATAGCATTTTCAAACATTTTCATATAAGTTCTATTTCATAATTTCACCCCCTTTTTCTTATGGAACAAAAATTAACTAAAATTGTCGGGTTCTATCTTAAGCTTGGGCCTTCTAGAGGCCCACTAACATAATTAAACCTATGCCAACATTCACAGAATTCCCAAAAATTGGGGCGTTACAACTTGCACCCACATACTTCCCTTGAAACGCAATTTTGAAGAACTATCAAGTGACCTGCTCAGGTTGGGTGCCCTTTTTCACTGTCAGCCACAATTGGTAAGCTTCTTCCCTAAGCAGTGACACTGCCCCTTTCAACTTTTGTTTAGGTGAACAGTCCAAGTCCTCCATTATCCTTTCAGTGGCCTTCAACCAGTATTTAGCCACGCTAGGAGCCACACCAGTCATGCCCTTAAAGATCTTAGCCCTATTTGATTGAAGTCGTTCTGGAATTGACCCTCGATTTATCGTGCCATTATTGGGTCTTGCGTCCATTTCCAAAATCCTCAGCATTGCCTACGACAATGCATCATCCCCTGCGACCCGATCATACGGTCCAGTCTTAGGCACGGGTGAGGCTGGAGCCTTTTCTACTCCAACATTGGGCATATGGCCTGATGTCGACGATTCAGCCCTAACACTTCCGCGGCCTCGGCCACGGCCTCTTGCACCTGTTCTAGCAATCATCGTTGATTTACGTATTATCTGGATTAGAAATTTTATGAAGTTTTAGTTAGTTTCAATAATTAAGCCGATGTTTTATGATAGTATTAAAAAGAAAGTTGTTTTCGTAAATCCTCTATAGTTTCAAGGTCCTACGGGCTTCAGTTTCACTCCAAATAAAAGCCTTAGTATAATCATCTAAAGTAGCCCACTAACTATCTACAGTATATCAAATTAAATAAGCTTAATAATAAAAGAACTTACATGGTTCGACGTCGGAGGCTCGGTGTGCCGCGCAGCAAGATTTTTTTCCAAAACATTGTGATCCAATTCTTTTTTTTAAAAACAAACCCAAATAATAAGGCCCACTTCATAGCCCGAGTTTTGTAACTCGGCTCTGATACCACTAAATGTAACACCCCAAACATGGCCCGGATGTGATGGCCAGATCCAGCATGTCATATTGAAGTGTTTTATCGAAAACCTTGTTTTAATTGAAAACTTTTCTTTGAAATAAAACCTTGAGTAAAATCCCAGCTTGCATTTATTGCTTTCAAAGCGAGGTGTATTTTAAAGAAAAACTATTCCTTCTTGTATGATAATATTTACTTTGTAAAATCTCTTTTCAGTTGCGGAAGATTTATTTAAAACAGATGATCTATGAAAACTTGTCATTTAAAAATTGAGTTGCGGAAATGTAGTATTTAAAAAACAGTTATGGTTTTAAGAAAACCATGTTTTACTTCTAGCAAATATAAAGCATAATAATAAATATAATCCTAATTTGAATAATAACTAGAGAAAAGGCCTTATTACATTTCAGACTGAAATAACTTTAAATACTAGAAATTATAGGCTTAAGAAAAGAAGTCCAATTCGTCTTGCTAATTGGCCACCTCGGAGTCCCTTCAACCGTCAAACCACCTACTGAGGATCACACGAGAATATTAAAAGAGGGGGTGAGTTTTCGAAAACTCAGTGTGTACAACCCTCGGCAAATAGAAAAGCATGCAATAGCAAGTCTTTTTGGGCCTGAGCCCAATTCAATATCAGAACAGATGTAAAGCAATCAAATATGCACGAATCCTACCCATCCAATCGCTACACACCATCTCCATCCCCCGATACACACCATGTGGGGATATAAATATTGACCCACCCATCTGATAAACTCCAATGGTAGCCCGGTTGTGGTACTACCTTCATTGCAGCAAGCTGCTAATCAAATATTGAGCTTAATAGACATTGGTGGATCCACAGTTGTTGGTGGATCCACAGTTGTCAAGCAACCATGCGATCCTCATACACTTCCTCCATTCCATAATTCCCAACCCATATACAACCTAAACAGAATATCATATGAATGCAGCAGGTATACATGTAACATCCATAAATCTTACATTCCACACATAGGGGTATTTTAGTCATTTTCGCCCTTAGAGGCATTTTCAGTAATTTCTTTTTACTATAGGTTTATTACTTAGCTTGGCCCGTTAACAAGTCCTCGTTGGCTAAAGTGAACAGATACTATGCACCAGGTAGGATTTCAGAGAAGAGGAGGTGAGTCATTAAGACCGCTTAAGTACCAAGCTCTCCCTAGATCCAATCTCAGACATGCATATACCCATTGCCACACCTTAACTTTATGACTCGTCCACGGTCACAATTAATTAATTACTTAAGTTTTATGCCTGATTGAGTAATTGCCAAAAATTGGGTCCACAACCCCTTACTAAACACTAACAGATCCATACTTATTCATTTGGCCCCTTTAGGCCCAATTTCATTCATATGGCCCATCGACCCCAATCATATTCATATGGCCCATTAGGCCCAATCACTTTCATATAGCCCGTCAGGCCCAATCACTTTTATTGTCATGCAATCATATGATTTTTCATCACATAGTATCAAATTGCCAATTCTAGCCCGGTTGGCCAATACACGACCCAAGTCCATGGTATCGCTTATGGGCCTCTGATAACCTATGAATTTTTCCCCTTACGATTTTTCACGCACTTGCAAGACTATTGTAGCCAAACTTTCGGCTTTTCGGCATTTCGGCTTTCCAGCATTTCAGCATTTTGGGATTTGCCGGTCTACTCTATGTGTGCAGTGTATGTACACACCTGGTACTAAAACGTGCCACGATCTCCTTAGCCACGAACCTACAGATGGTGTCACTCAATAATTAATCACACACTTATCAAATACGATCACCAAAACTGAAAATCTCACCTTTGCCTTACCTTGAACGACAAGCCTTAACAGCCCTTCCTTGATCGCTAATCACGAGTATTTCTTAAATCTGAATCAATCTTAATCATTAAGAACTAAACAACAAGTGACTCGCAATTATCTTAAGTCACTCTTAAATCATCCATGACCATTCGGCCAACCTTAACCAATAAAAGAGGAATACTTACCCAAAACCCCAAAATGCCTAAGGAGCAATTCGACAGAGATTTGAAATCCGAGATTTGATACTAATCCCCTACCAAACCGATTTCGAAAGAGTGAGGGAGAGAAGAAATCGTTACTAGGAAGACCAATTAAACGAAAGTAAAGCACTTACACAAGAATCGATCGACCAACGTTGAAGAAAAAGTGGCGGCACAACAGGATTTTGGCCAAAAGATATTTGGCTTTAGAGAAAGTAACTAGGAGCGAGAAAGGAAAGAGTTTGATGAGAAAGGAAAGGAAGAAATTGAGGCAAACTAAATGAGAAAGAATAAGGGATTTCGACTTTTAGATATTTGAAGAGAAAAGTGTTTTCGGTAAAAAAAAAGGAAGAATTCAGCATTAGCCTTGAATTCCCAAAATCGGCACCTATATATTCTATAGCCAAATTTACCTATCCCCAAATTCCTAATTCGACTCCACTTCTCTAGACCCCTCATCTCCTAACTTTTCTCCCTGATAACTGCTTAATCCCTTCCTTAAATTTCTCCTCTGATCACTCCCTTCAGAGTTCACATCCAACGCCACTACTGGCCATTTATTGAGCAAAAATAAATCCTTCTTTTGAGCAAGGATGGATTTGAACCCCAAACCTCATTGCCATGCATGTGATGCCACCTCTAAGCCTTACATGTGACGCTACTTACCACTCCAACACAAGGCTCCTTATGTCCAAGTCCTCTTTCATTTATTTAAAAACCTAAACTACTTGCTATCAAGGTTCTTTTAATTATTAAACTATAATTTCCTTCACCCCAAAGTTCGAACTCATAACTTAACCACGGCCTATTATCACATAAATAACACTTGACTAGGAATATAAGCACACCTTTTATCAAAATCGAAAAAATGAAAGTTCAGGATTTTTGGGGCGTTACAACTTCACTCCCTAGTATTCCTATAAGGGTTGCCACCCACTTCATGTTACATAAGGGGTTTTAGGCCTCTCTCACATCAGGTCTAATTACGAGTACTTTCTGGGCCTTTTTGACCTTGTACTATGTTATGTGATCCAACCCGATTCAGTTTTTCTATTTCCTAAAATAAACTTTAATATTTTTATATAAAACAATTTTCTCATATCTATTTTACCTTCGACAAAATTTTAACAATTTTTCTCTAGTAAAATTTCAAGAAAATATGTTCATTATTTCATAATTCAACATCTTCACTATGATTGAATGGTTTCTTTTCATTTTCGGGCTTCAAAACATTCCAAAAACATAAACTCATTCTTCCGATAATTTTTAAGTAATCTATATAGGAATGCAAATTTCCATTTCCAGTTTTGGAAACCTACATTCATTTCTAAATGATTTCATTTCTCTATTTTGGAGAAAACCATAATCATTCCTAAATGTTTCTCATTTCTCTTTTTCTATTCATTCCGTTCATTTCTATTCAAAACACACAATTCATTTCCGGTTTAAATGAGTTAGTAGAGAGACCGATTAGACATATGTAGTTGAGGCTAAAATTATTTATAATTAAGTTTTGACTTTTCACCTATTAATTATAATCTGATTTATTTACAAAGTCATTCCACTATAGTATTGTTACTGAGCTCTCCTAACTGCATACCATTATGAAAGTACTTACTCAATACTCGTCCAAAAACCTTGTCATTAGTGTGTTAACCTCATAGGATATCCTTGATCTCTTCGGGATAATATTTGTTCTCCTAATATAATTCTATTTTACCTCATGGTAACCATTACATATTTCTTCATGAAAAGTCAATCATTATCAAATAGTGATAAAGTCATCCATCACAAAGACGGACGATCCATGGCCATGCTTAGTTTTCATCAACCATCTAATGCCAACAAGAGAATATCATTTACCCATGTTCTAGGCTACGAATCTCACTGTTGTGAATGGTGCTACATACTATAAAAGTCATACACCCAATGCACCAATTTTCTGTTCCTTATCTATTTTAACTTAGGCTTTTACTTACATCAAAGTGTACGAGTCACATATACATAGTCTGCATCCACTCAGGAATTAGGTATGCCATACTATGAACATAACAAGTTAATAAATCTATAAACAAATTTAGGATCTATTATTCTTGGGTCCTATCCGATGTACTACCAGTCCAGTCAGTCATATCTATGTCTCTATCTTTTGAGATTCATTCGTTCCGATGCCCAAGACAAGGCATCCCCCCAATTGGACTTGATAAATGACATATTAGTTTTTTAATCAATTTTCACACTTCTGATTAGACTGAGGACATGTTTAGGTTTTTTTACTAATATAAGTTATCTTTCTATATTTTGATCCGACCATGTAATACCACTTAGTATTAGTAAAACATTAGAAAACAAATTTAGCAACATTTGCTTCCATTTTTCTTTGCATGCAAAAACCATGTGAGTACAATAAATGAAGTATTAATATAATTCATGAATAATTTTATTAGCTTATCTATTCAAAAATATTACAAGTGTACTTAGATGAAAATACTACACTAAGGGCATCAGATCTAGCAATTAGTCCTTGGCAGACTCCTTTTTCTTACCGTAGTCCTGAAGGACTTGCTAACATTCCATCCGCTAGGTTATCTAATGAGGACCACACCACTTTGGTGAACTAATTCCTACTTGGTTTGAATGGTGGTCGGATTACTTCTTTATAATCTACCTTGTTTGCGATACCTTGCCTTCAAGCATAACATGCTCGTCTATTATGGACCACTTTGACCTACAATGTCACACCCCAATTTATGTTTTATTGTTGTTTTAATTTGGACAAGAATGAGTTGTGGCTTTGTGGTTAAGAGCTAAGGAGATTATCCATAAGACCCAAGTTCGAACCCCCTTGAGTCTTTTTCTTTTAGAAATTTGACACCCTTTGGTCAACCCCTCCATTTCCTCCCAAATGGGTGTCAATCACATAGATTCTCTCCTCTTTTCTCTCCTTAATCCTCTCATATTTTACGTCTTTGTCCCCTCCCTTTCTATTCTTCCCTCCTCCAATCTTGTATGTACCACAGTGATGCGTGATATATGTAACAGGTTTTAAAAATTTATAAATGAATCATTCTTGAGACTAACTTATTATCACGATTAAGGCAAGTGTACCTACTGAACAATAGTACAGTTCAGCAAAACTGGATTGTCGAACCCAAAAGAACTACGAGTACTAGTATTTACTTCCTTTTTATTATCTAGCCTAAAAATTAAGAGGTTTGGTTATCTAAACTAATTACTAACTAAGAATGCATAGAAAGAAAACTTGGGAAAATACTTTTAGGAAAATCTGACTGATTAAGACAATACCTAAGGAAAAATCCACCTAGACTTCACTTGTTTTTTGACTCTGAATCAGACGATTTATTCATTTGACTTGATCCGTAAAAATCTCTAAGTTATATTATTATCCCTCTCGAGACTAATAACGTCTAACCCTAGGTTGAATAATTGAAATCTCTTTCTAATTAACACCCTAGAATTGCATTAACTCGATCTATGGATTCCCTTATTAGGTTTCACCCTAATCCGACAAAATCTTGTCACCCTATCTCTAGGCGCGCAATCAACTCCGCTTAATTATGACAATTTTACTTTTAGACAAGGTCTATTCCTCCTCTGAATAATAGCGTTAACTTGAATCAATATCCTGGAATATTAAAACAAGAATTAAGAACACATAATTAAGAACAAGTTAAAAATTTATCATACAATTCAGATAATAATAACAAGATCTGTCTTAGGTTTCATTCCCCCTAGGTATTTAGGGGGGTTTAGTTCATACTTATGAAAGAAAACATCTCAAAAGCATAAAGATAACAAAACATAAGAAAACCCAAAAACTCCTAAAGGAACTTGAAGGGAGATATTCAGTTTTGATGATGAATCCAGCTTCTGAGATGGATCAATCGGCTTTCCTTGAGTAATTCCTTGCTTTCTACTCTGTGTCCCCTCTTAAGTGCCTTCTCAGGTGTTTAAATAGGCTTTAGAATGCCTAAGAGCCCCCAAAATTGGTCTTTTTCGAATAGGGTTATACTTGGGCTCGGCAGGGACACGCCCGTGTACGATTATTTTAGCCCGTGGTCATGGTTATTGAACAAGCACGGGTGTGTAGTATACCTGTGTAAGTTGTGCTTCAATCCTGCCAAAGGGACACGGCCATGTGACATGCCCGTGTGAGAAAGTCCAGGCCGTGTTGATTTCCCATGTGGGTCCATTTTCTTCGTTTTCAGCCCGTTTCTAGCTCTTTTTACTCTCCTATGCTCACCTAAGTATAAAACATGAAATTAAAGGATTAGGAGCATCGAATTCACCAATTCTAAGGAGAAACCATCCATAAATATGCTAAGCATGGGATAAAAATATGTATAATTTATTGTTTATCAAATACCCCTACACTTAAGCATTTGCTTGTCCTCAAGCGAAATTCTCAACTCACAATCAAAATAAATTCTTCTCAATTTATAATCGCTATCAATAATATCTCAAAATAATCCATAAGTATTCATACATTGAAAATTTAACTAAAAGTACATCAGAGTTTCAAACATTCCAAGTTGAGCATTTTATCATGAAAACATAAGTGTCTCCCCTTATCTAAGTGATTACCTTTGATCAAAATATCATAGAGTTTAACATCCTCACTAAAGATTCACTCAAATCACTCAAGGTATTTAAGGACATCAATAAAAGCACTCATTAGTCAATATGAAAGGTTATTACCATAGGCTTGCTTGAAAATCAAATCTCCACCACTATATATTGAGCTGATACATCAATCAAAAAGGTCTTTTTAGGGGGTTGTAACGTGACTTTGGTTAGGGGGTGTGGTCACAAGCTGAAAGAAAAGGATAGAATCGAGATTGAATTGAAAAATTACCTAGCTAGAAAAATAACTAGTCATCAATTGAATACAAGTGAGCTTCTTCTCAGAATATGGAATTAATACTCAAGCTCAAAAACGATGAATTACTAATAATATATATTAGAACAAATCAAATACATAGAAGAACAAAACATAACTAAGCAATTAGGTCAAATCAAATCTCGACAAAAATAGGAATCAAATTAGGGGATTTCAACAATAATGGGTTATGGGTTAATATTGAGGGTAAATCAATTAATGGCTTGTTAGGCTCAAAGGGGTTCACTAAGGGTTAATTATGAAGGTAGGCTTTTGTGGAGTGAGTGGGTTAAACCTAAGTGCCTTTATCATCTTGACCTATCAAATCAAATGGTGTGGTCTTGACATGCATAATCAAGCAAGTTCTAGAATAACAAATCAATACTGACGCACTCAAAGAAATAATAAAAGTGAGCATGAAAGGAATAATAGATGCTCTAAAGGCTCAAAATCTCACAAAAATTATGGCTCTTTGATGTTTAAACCTGTGAATTTCAACTCAAGATAATACCTAAACTTAGGGAAACAACCTAAAAGTTTTTTAATTCTTCAAAAATCAACTTATCATGCTTGATTCCCTAATGTCTTAAAGTTTAAACAATCAATGTATAAATGCCTATGTTTTAATTCAGGACATATCAATAAAAATCATAAATTAATTAAAATTCATTCTAATAGTGATATGAGTAATTCACATGAGAATAAGACAACATTCAGGGATTTCTAATGATGATATAAAAGACCCCCACACTTAAGATGTACATTGCCCTCAATGTACAAAGATAGATATATTGGAAAAAATAGAGATATTATCATAAGATAGGGAGAGAAGTGAAACTTCCTGAATGATGAATGAACTCCTTGAATTAGAGTGATGGAGAATAAACAACCAAAGTAATGATGAGGGTGGAGGAGGATACTCCGGTGGTGGTAGAGGTTCATTAGTCCATAAGTCCTGCGCCAAAAGAATATTATATCTGGTGGTAGCTATGGTCGTGGTCGAGTAGGACATCGCAGTCGTGGAGAACCTTTCCCAGTGGAGTTTTTAGTTCCTATCCAATGATGAGCTTTGGAGCTCTTTATAACTATGATAAAATCAGGACCTTTTTAGGAAATATATAAAGAATAATAATTACTCATAATGAAATTGCTGAAATTAAAAATTGTAAAATAATAATTATAAAACCTAATAAAATAAGCTTAAAGAAAAATAAAAAGTAGTCTTAAAATAGAATAAAGGTAAAAACATAAAATAATAAATAAAAGTTTTTAAACATCTTCATCACTAGATGGTTCGCGAGGTGGGGGTAGCGATGAGATGTGGAAGTGCTAACAAATCTGTTGTAGAGTAGCATCAATGTTATCGAAGCGCTGAAAACACTGCTACTCGAATCAAGTAAGGCGCTTAGAGATGTCAACGTATGAAGCCCCCGCACGAACTGGACGAGGGGGAGTGGTGGCTGAGATGGTGGGTCCTCATGATGTGGAGAGACATCATCAGTAATGTCCCCTGGATCCTCCTCCTCGGTGGACTGGATGAGGTGATATTGAGGAGGGTATGTGCCACATCGTTTCTCGATCATCCTCATACTTAGCATGCTCGAGATGCCCTGTGGGGACATCTGGCAGATGAGAGTGAGGGAGGATGATTGTGCTGCTGTGTTGAGGAGCCCAAAGTGCTGAGCCAATCGAGTCACATAGGGCTCGATAGAGATGACCCCTCTCTTGTGCCGCTTCGTCTAGTGGCGAATAGCGAGGGCAATAAAGTAGGCGAGGTCGATGACGTACCCATTCGCCATACGTCATAAGAAATAGGCGTAGTGGGTGGTGACGATGCTAGTGCTCTCTCGTCTCCCTGTCAGAGTCTGAGCCAAGATGGCATGTAGATACCTCAAGGATGGAGGGAGAGCCGATGCCTTGGAGCGGCTAGGATCGTAGGTGGCTGAGGCAGGGACGAGGCCCCTCTAGCATTTTGAGGGGGAGTAGTGGATGTGGCGGTAAAGGGTGTCGAGTTCATTGTCGTCCATGAACTCCTCCGTGTACAGCCCTAGTGCAATCCTGAATTCGGGTACGCTCAACTGGCGTACTAGACCACCGAGGCGGAACTGGACCGTTCCAGGATCGTCGAAGTTGGTCATGACGGTCTGAAGATGGAATGTCGAGCAGAGTTCCAATGTGAACTCGAGATACGTCGGCTCGACGATCTCAAAGAAGAGCCCCCACGGGTCAGTCGTCAGGAGGGCTCAAACCGCATCAGCCAATTAAATCTGTTCGAGTGTGGCCTGGTCAATGCAGCGGCCCACACCTAGGGGTCGGGCCCGTAATATATGATATAATTCTTCCCAGGGTCTCAAGGGAACCTGGAGGAACGGGTGCCTAATCTCCATGGTAGGACTTGAGGATGACACTGTTCCTTTCCTCTTCTTCGAGGTGGGAACAACAGTCTTCTTACCACGTGAGGACGACATTGTACCTGCATTGAAAAATCAAAGTTCAACCAATATGCCCCAAGAATAGTATGGAAAATCAAGACTAAATATGAATATTTCATGAGATTTACGTACTAGATGATACAAACTAAAACAACTAAATATATCAAGTTATAGGATTATGGGAATAATGAATGAATGCATGTGGGTAAGCATACATTTCATGGAAACAAGGAAAAATGAAAGAGTATAGCATAATGTAGTAACTAAAATGACAAAATTTATATAAAACAAGCATGAGTATTTTAATATTCTAACTATGAATATTCATTCAAAATAGTTCAATATAGCAGAGAAATCATGAAATAAGCAACATATTTAAAGAAAATAGAGAGAAAAGAGTAAACAAATACAAAAGGAAGGAGCTTGGGGCATCAAAATCGGTGTTGTAGGCGGCGCACAGGCGTGGGGGGTAGGGTGTGTGGAGTTGCAGCGGCTAGGATTAGGGATTTTTAGGGAGGGAGATGATGAATAGTGAGGGGTTTATATAGATTTTGTGGCACATGGCCGTGAGACACGCTCGTATGCCCTAATTTTTGTTTGTGTGTTTAAATTTGGGCTCGTCTGACATTCAGCCCACGCTCGTGTTGCTTGGGCGTGTGGGTGCACACGGCTATGTCACACGGTCGTGTCTTGCTTCGTTCGCTTCTTCCATGCCTGTGTACATGGGTCTATGCTCGTGTTTATTTTGACAGTGTCGACCACGAGTGGATGGCACGGGCGTGTGACACGTCCGTGTTACATTCTCAGTTTCAACCACAGTTTCAAGGCATAGACGTGTCTTACGCCTGTGTTGTTTTGGCAGTTTCGCTCACGACCATGTCACACAGCTGTGGCAACTTATCGTATCCCGTGTTGGGAAAAAAATCTTACCCTGTTTTCACACGGCCTAATGCACGCCCGTGTGCCTGGCATTGTGGTCTTTAGAAAGCCTGCGTTTCATGATTCGGTTAGTATGTTAGATGTTAAAAACTAAAATTTAAAGAAATTAACACTGTTAGTGCTTGGGTTACCTCCCGAGAAGTGCTTATTTATAATCTAAGCTCGAGTTACGTCTCTTCTGCATGGTCAAGGTGGTGCAAGGAGTTTATACTCCTCATCCCTGCTGTCAACTTTATCAACATAAGGTTTAAGACAAGTATTGTTTACCTTAAATGTGCCGAATTTGGGATGAATTACCTTGATTGTACCGTATAGGAAAATACTGAGTACCGTAAGAGGAAGTTCTTCATTAAGTTCAGAAGTGGCAATGCGAGGATCTGCTGCATCTAGTAGTACTTTGTCTCCAACCTTAAGTTGATTTGGTGAGGTATTGAGCTCGTCCTGGCTAGGTTTCAGTTTGTTGGGTATTCTTGATTTCTGTGTCCACCATTCATCTAGCTTATTGACTTGTAGCCTTCATTCTTCATAGATAGGTCCTTTGTTGTTGTTTGAACATGGCTCATATGCGTTCTTTGTAACTGTTTTCTGTACAATAAGTTTCACCACATGATCAGTACTAGTAGAATGATTTATACAACCACCTTCAATTTTTGATGTGTTACTCGAATCATGAGCTTGAAGGGTGATTGTTTCGTCTCCCACACGAAGTGTGAGTTCTCCTGTAACAAGATCAATAATGGTTCTAGCAGTCGCTAAAAAGGGTCGTCCTAAAATTAAAGGTGCGTTACTATCCTTTTCCATGTCTAGAACAACAAAGTCTACTGGGTATATAAATTTATCGATCTTAACAAGAACGTCTTCAATGATACCCCTAAGAAATCTAATGGTTTTATCAATCAATTGAATGCTCATCCTAGTTTGTTTGGGTTTCCCAAAACCTAGCTATTTAAACATTTTATAAGGTATAACATTAATGCTTTCCCATAAGTCAGCCAATGCATTATGAACATCTAAACTACCAATTAAACAAGGAATCATAAAACTCCCTAGATCTTTCAATTTGTTGGATAGCTTATTCTATAGAATGACTGAGCAAACTGCATTCAACTCCACATGCGACGCCTCATCCAACTTTCGTTTATTTGTTAAAAGCTCCTTTAAGAATTTGACTGCGTTTGGCATCTGCGAAAGAGCTTCAATAAATGGTAAGTTAATATGTAATTTTTTAATAATTTAAGGAATTTACCAAATTGTTCTTCTGTGCAGTCTTTCCTTGTCGCGTTTGGGTATGGCACACGAGGTTTGTATTCTTTACTCTGGTCATTGTGGTCCACCTCACCCCTACCTTTACTTACCCCGGTTTCTTTCCTTGGTTCTGGTTCAGGTGCAACTAACCCTTCCACATCTTGAATGATAATTGATTGATTTATTCCCTTGGGTTAGATTCAGTGTTACTCGGTAGACTACCTTGTGGTTGTTCAGAAATTAGTTTGGCAAGTTGGCCTATCTGAGTTTCGAGCCCTTGGATTGACTCTTGTTGATTTTTAAAGGCTGTCTCGGTATTCTGGAAACAAGTTTCTAACACCGAGATGAATTTTTTCAACATCACCTCAAGGTTCGGCTTTTTTTCCTGCTGGTAAGGTGGTTGTTGAAAACCCGGAGGATGTTGTGGCCTTTGATTTCCTTGACCACCCCCACGAGAAATTGGGATGGTTCCTCCAACCTGCATTTTAAGTGTTACTATACGGGTTATTTGGGGTCTAGAGTTATTGTTACCCATTTATTGGACTTGTTCCTCCTCGATGCTAGGGTTGAAGGGTTGATATTCTGTGCATGCTCCTCCTCCATTCGAATCGCACATCATCACTGGGTGTACCTGAGTTGAACCACACAAATAGTCAGTCTTTTTATTTAAGAGTTCTACTTGGTTAGGTAGCATAATAACTGCATCGAGGTTGAAAACACCAGCTACTTTCGTCGACTTTGTCCTCATAGCTTGCCACTGATAGTTATTTAGTGACATCTCCTCAAAAAATTCGCAAGCCGCCTCAAGTGTCTTATTATTAATAGTTCCACTAGCGGCTGCATCAATCATCTGTCGAGTCGAAAGGTTTAGGCCATTATGAAACGTTTGGACCTGTAGCCAGAGTGGTAACCCATGGTGAGGGCATCTTCTCAAAAGGTCCTTGTATCTTTCCCATACATCGTAGAATGTTTCTAAATCCATCTGCACAAAAGAGGAGATATCATTACGTAATTTGGCTATTTTAGCCGGCGAAAAATATTTTAATAAAAAATTTTTGGTCATCTGTTCCCAAGTAGTGATTGATCGTCGTGGCAACGAGTTCAACCACTGTTTAACCTTATTCCTCAATGAAAAGGGAAACAATCGAAGGCGAATGGCGTCATCAGAAACGCCATTAATTTTAAAAGTGTCCCAAAACTCTAAGAAATTTTCTAAGTGAGCGTTGGGATCCTCATCCTGCAAACCATCAGACTGAAAAAACTGTTGGATCATTTGAATGGTGTTATGTTTCAGTTCAAAATTATTTGCAGCAACAGCATGCCTAACTATGCTCGATTCAATTCCTATTAAATTAGGTTTAGCATAATCATACATACTGCGTGGAGCAGGATTCTGATTTACTGGATCAGTAGCAATCGCAGAAGGTAGCAGATTTTCTTGGTTTTCAGCCATCTCCTCGGTTGTGGTTGAAGTGTCGTCCTCTTTGTATCTTAGGCTTTGCCTTCTTTCTCTTCAGTTTTTGCAAACTGTGCAATTGATCTCACCGTAAAAAAGTAGTGGTCCTGACGGGTTTCTTCTGGTCATAAACTAGAAAAACCTGTCAGAAGAAAATAAATGAAAAATTAGAAAAGAAAATAAAAATTTAAATTGCAATAAAAGTAAAATGGCTAAAGTAATAAAAATCAAGTATTCCTAATTTCCTATTTCCCCAGCAACAGCGCCAAAAACTTGATGCGTGATATATGTAGCAGGTTTTCAAAATTTATAAATTAATCATTCTTAAGACTAACTTATTATCACGATTAAGGCAAGTGTACCTATCGAACAGTAATATAGTTCGGCAAGATCGGATTGTCAAACCCAAAGGAACTACGAGTACTAGTATTTATTTCCTTTTTATTATCTAGCCTAAAAATTAAAAGGTTTGGTTATCTAAACTAATTATAAACTAAGAATGCACAGAAAGAAAACTTGGGAAAATACTTTTAGGAAAATTTGATTGATTAAGACAATACCTAAGGAAAATCCACCTAGACTTCACTTGTTATTTGATCTGAATCAGACAATTTATTCATTTGACTTGATCCATAGAAATCCCTAAGTTATATTATTATCACTCTCGAGACTAATAACGTCTAACCCTAGGTTGAATAATTGAAATCTCTTTCTAATTAACACCCTAAAATTGCATTAACTCGATCTATGGATTCCCTTATTAGGTTTCACCCTAATCCGGCAAAATCTTGTCACCTTATCTTTAGGCGCGTAATCAACTCTGCTTAATTATGACAATTTTACTCTTAGACAGGGTCTATTCCTCCTCTGAATAATAGCGTTAACTTGAATCAATATCCTGGAATTTTAAAACAAGAATTAAGAACAAGTCAAATATTTATCGTACAATTCAGATAATAATAACAATATCTGTCTTATGTTTCATTCCCCCTAGGTATTTAGGGGTTTAGTTCATACTTATGAAAGAAAACATCTCAAAAGCATAAAGATGACAAAACATAAGAAAACCCAAAAACTCCTAAAGGAACTTTAAGGGAGATCTTCAGTCTTGATGATGAATCCGGCTTCTGAGATGGATCAATCGACTTTCCTTGAGTAATTCCTTACTTCCTACTCTGCGTCCCCTCTTAAGTTCCTTCTCAAGTGTTTAAACAGGCTTTAGAATGCCTAAGAGCCCCCAAAATTGGCTTTTTCCAAATAGGGTTATACTTGGGCTCGGTAGGGACACGCCCGTGTACGATTATTCTAGCCCATGGTCAAGGCTATTAAACAGGCATGGTTGTGTAGTATACCTGTGTAAGTCATGCTTCAATCCTGCCAAAGGGACATGGTCGTGTGACATGCCCGTGTGAGAAAGTCCAGGCCGTGTTGATTTCCCTCGTGGGTCCATTTTCTCCGTTTTCGGCCCGTTTCTTGCTCTTTTTACTCTCCTATGCTCACCTAAGTATAAAACATGAAAAATAAAGGATTAGGATCATCGAATTCACCAATTATAAGGAGAAACCATCCATAAATGTTCTAAGCATGGGATAAAAATATGTGTAATTTACGTTTTATCACACAGCTACACCCTCAAAACCCTAATATTGTTTTCAGTTTTGTTTTATCTTTTCTCTCTTTTTCTCTTCTCCACCACCTTGTGTTTCTTTTATGGTGTATTCTAATTTGGCCATTGTGGCATTTTGTTAGCCATTGTGGCTTATTTTGTATGTTTCCTTTATGGTGCATCATGTTTGGCCTTAGTGGCATATTCTATAAGTTATGATAAAGATATGGTATGTCTAGAGTTATTGTGGTTCAAATCGCTCTGTGATACCATAGAATAAATTTGGGTGCTCAATGAGGTTATCCACTGTGATCATCGATTAGTTTGGAATATGGGTGTATACTTAGAGATAAGAGATATATATGTGACAGCCCAAAATTGACCCTAGTCGGGAAGTGGTTTCGAGACCGCTAAACCAAGTCACCGAAATGTTTGAATGTGATATTTATTGTCTAGAATATGTAATTATGAATGTGTGAAAATTTCAAGCTTCGATTTAGTCGATTGCATGTGAATTTAGTCAATAGGACTTATGTGAGAAAATTTTGAAATGTGATAGGTCAAAGCATAAGGGCCTATTAGTGCATGTTGAAAAAGGGGGGACTTGCATGTCAATTTCCCCCCTATTAGTAGTGGCCGGCCATGACAAGCATGGTAGACCAAGTGTGATGGGCAAAACATGTCATAGACATGTTGTGTTAGTGCATCATGAGTGGAAACATGTCATAAACATGTTATGTTAGTGAGGTATGTTAGGAAAAATAAAATAATGAGCATGGAAATTAAATAATGAAAGGGAATATGATGAAAACAAAAAAAAGTGTGTGGTTGTTTCTTCCCCCCATTTTAGCCGAAACTAGAAAGAAAAAAAAAAGTGCTCATCCTTTGGTTCATCTTTGGCCAAAAATTTTAAGGAGGAAGGAAGAAGAAAGGTTGAAGAGGTTCGGCCATGCATGTGACTAGGCTAAGGTATGTTTGGTGATGTTCCATGAGATGCATGCATATTTTAGTTGTTAGCTTGAGTTCTACCTAGCCCATGGTCTAAATCTTGCTATGTGATGGAAATGACACTCGGCCATGGATGCATCATTCTTGGTTGATGTTTGATGTTGTGGTGATGAGGCATGAAGATGAGTTAAGTTTCAGCTAAGGTGGATTTGTGTTGATGTCATTTGCATGCTAAGTGTAAAGCTTTGTAATGATGCATGTGATGGTGGATTGATGATTCTTGAATCTTCTTTTTAGCATTTTTGAGTGAGCACATATGTGCATTGGTTGCTAAATGGAGAAGAACCGGCTAGCAAGTTGTGTGCTAAGGCTGAATATAATTTTTGTATATTAATGAGTAATGCATGTGTTAAATTGATGGAAAGGGAGAGGATGCTTTACTAGTGTATATATGTGTGTATTAGCCAAGTTTTGAACTTGAAACAAAAGGGTGTTTAGTCAATACAAGTGACCATACTTGTAGAATGTATTAAGTGTTGAAATCGGCCCCAAAATAGACATGCATATTCGGCCAAGGGGGAAAAATTAGCTAAAATGTTGAGTTTGATTCATGATTCCGTACATATGTGACTTTAATGTCTAATGTATAAATATGGGCTAAGTGCCTTGTGTTCCTCTTTTCGATGCTCAAATGATTAAATCAATTTATTTGTTTAATTAAGCTCAAGAGCAAAGGGGAAAAAAATCCGATAAAGGGAAGGAAAAAGTGGTCGAATAGCTATCGGAATCGTTCGACAACACCCGAGGTAAGTTCTTGAGTAAGAGAGCTTAAATTAAGATTTGATTAGATCATGTTTTAAGCAAACAAAATCATGCTCTTTGTGTGTGGCTATTGAGCCGAAATTGCAAGAATGATAAATGTCTTGTGTTTGAGTTTTGCTAACGAAAACGAAATACGAATGTGCCATGATTTATTGTTAAATGTGCATGGTTATTTGAATGATGTCCGGGATAAGTCCCGAAGGCTTGGTGCTAAGTGACCATATCCGGACTAAGATCCGAAGGCATTTGTGCGAGTTACTAAATCCGGGTTAAGTCCCGAAGGCATTTGTGCGAGTTACTAAATCCGGGTTAAGTCCCGAAGGCATTTGTGCGAGTTACTATAACTGGGCTATGTCCCGAAGGCATTTGAACGAGGAGCTATATCCGGTTAAATTCCGAAGGTACGTGATTTGGGAATGAATGATCTTGCTGTAAAAATTTCAGTTAATACTCTAGAAACATCCCAACATTGAGGTATGTTTCGTATGTGCTTGAATTTAGTTGAGCCCTTACAAATAAGTATTCGCTCAGTTGATAAACGAGCTACCGGCCTTTGGCTAAGTTGATCTTTTGTGTATGTACATAAGGGTTGGTAATGTGAAGCAAGTATGATATCGAAAATTTGTGCATATGAAATTATCCGTTTAACTATATGAATGCTATACTTTTGTTGTGCTGGAATTCCTTGTTCAAAACTTACTAAGCATAAATTGCTTACTCCGTTTCATTGCTCCTCTGTTTTATAGATTTGGTTCTCCAGCTATTGGACTCGGGATCTTGAAGTCAAAGTCGCCCACACTATCAAAGCCCCCTTTAGGTACAATTTTGGTTGAACTTCGAAATGGCATGTATAGGACTACCCGTTTGTTGTGGGTCGTGGACCCTTTGGACTTGTAAAATTTTGGATAGCCATGCGAAAATGGCTTATATGTGTTTGAGTATAATGTTATAATCATTTGGTGTGGATATGCTTGACAAGGATTGGCCATGGGAATGGTTAATCACTTTCATAAATTGTGCTATCTATGCAAAAAGGGCTAGTTGAATCATGGAAACCATGAAATAGGTAAAGTCTACCTTAAAGGCAGATGCTGACAGCAGCAGTGATGTAGATTTGGAAAATCACTAAAAATAGTAGGAATGGGATTAAATAGTGAATAAATTTTTAAACGAACCTTGACGAATCTATTTTCATTGGAAAGTAACGAAACAATCATACGGACAGTATGTTAAGACATATTCAGGTTCTCGTGAGATAGGGCCAGAACGGTTTCTGGATTTCCTGTTCCGACTTTGGAAATTCATTATAAATTAACCAGATACAATTAGGAGTCAAGCCATATATGTATAGATTCCTCTCTGAGTCTAGTTTCTATAGAAACAAACGGAATCAGTATTGGAGCCCTTTACAAGGAGATATCCAAGTCGTAATGCGCAAAGGTCAGGGTAGTCGATCCCTGTAACATGGGAGACTTTGACTAATAAACTGTACTAATTGGCCCAACCAAAAATTCTAGAAAAAAATATTTAGATGGGCATATGAGTCTAGTTTCAGGGAAAATTTACGGAACTGGATTCCGAGTTTCTGAACTCAAGATATGATTTTTAAAGCGACTGTTACGCAGATTGGCAGTGTCTGGAAATTTTCTTTTAAAAGTCTGTTAACACCTCGTGTTCGACTCCGGTGACGGTCTCGGGTTCGGGGTGTTACATTTGATTGGTATCAGAGCTACGGTTTAGTCGATTCTAGGACTACCGTAATGCGTTGGGTCTAGCTATACATGCCATTTTATGTGATTACTTGATAGTGTGGTGATTTCTGACAATTGTAAATGTGTTTATTTATAGTAATGGATCCCGATCCCGACCGAGAGGTAGCTGATGATCTTGAGAGTGTAGCGCCTGCTCCCGCACAAGGGACAGCGCCGGTGGACTCTCAACCTAATGCTAGTAACCCGAATGATGAAGCTAGACAAGCTTTCTATAGCGTGATGAATGATTGGTTCAACCAATACATTCGAACTAATACGGCTGTCCCACAACCTCCATTCCCAACTAATACCACCCCCGCACCTACAATACCTCTGGTAACTGACCAAATAAGGTCAAATAAGCCCCCAGTTGACAGAATTCGAAAACATGGGGCTACTGAATTTAAGGCTACGGATAGCGACGATGCCGAGCAAGCTGAATTTTGGTTGGACAACACTATCCGGGTACTCGATGAGCTATCTTGTACACCCGATGAATGCCTAAAGTGTACTATCTCCTTGCTACGCGATTCTGCCTACTATTGGTGGAGTACTCTGACTTCTGTTGTGCCCCGAGAGCAAGTAACTTGGGAGTTTTTCCAAACTGAGTTTCGGAAAAAGTATATCAGTCAGAGATTTGTTGATCAAAAACGGAAGGAATTTCTTGAGCTTAAGCAAGGTTCCATGTCAGTTACTGATTACGAGCGAAAATTTGTTAGACTTAGTAGATACGCTCGGGAATGTGTTTCGTCCGAGGCTATCATGTGTAAATGCTTCGAGGATGGGCTGAATGAAGATATAAAAATGTTCGTTGGCGTTCTTGAAATACAAGAGTTCGTAGTACTGGTCGAGCGAGCTTGTAAAGCCGAAGAGCTTAGAAAAGAAAAACAAAAAGTTGATGTGGGAACTGGAGAGTTTCGTAAAAGATCTTCGGGAAAGTCTCTTCAACAGGCATCGAAGAAATTTCGAGATGATGTGGGCTGGTCGAGAGGCACTTCGGGCCTTTTTAGACGAGATCGTGATCGACCCCCTGTGGGTACACGAGGCACTTCGGTCGCCAGTGTTGGGAATGAACGTCGAGACAGAACGAAATGTCGATATTGCGGTAAATGGCATTCGGGGAGTTGTAGATTCCCTGACCGCTCCTGTTACAAGTGCGGATCAGTTGACCACTTCATTAAAGATTGCCCGAGGTTGTCTGAACAGAATGTAAATCAGAGTGGGAAACCGGGTGCTACCACTGCTCGAGGTAGACCATCTGGAAATACGGGCAATACTGGTGGTGGTCAGAGAGGATCTAGAGATGCTACGACCAGATCCGAGGCTCGTGCGCCTGCTAGAGCTTATGCTATACGTGCCTGCGAGGATGCTTCTTCGCCTGATGTTATTACCGGTACTTTTACTCTCTTTGATACTAATGTAATTGCTTTGATTGACCCCGGTTCTACTCATTCTTACATATGTGAAACCTTAGCATCCAGTAAGACTTTACCTATTGAGTCTACTGAGTTCGTAATTCGGGTGTCAAATCCCTTGGGTCGTTACGTGCTTGTCGTCAAAGTATGTAAGAAATGTCCCCTAGAAATTCGAGGTTCCTATTTTCCGGCGGACTTGATGCTTTTGCCGTTTGATGAATTTGATGTTATTCTTGGTTTGGATTGGTTGACCGCGCATGATGCGGTTGTGAATTGCAAAAGCAAGACTATTGATTTGAGGTGCGCAAATAACGAAGTAATCCGAGTTGAGTCTACGGACTTGGAGGGGATGCCAGCGGTAATATCAGCAATGTTGGCCCAGAAATATGTAAGAAAAGGGTGCGAAGCATACCTTGCGTATGTACTTGATGACGAAGAATTAGAAAAGAAACCCGAATCTGTGCCAGTGGTTTGTGAATACCCGGATGTTTTTCCTGAAGAATTACCGGGTTTACCACCTGTTCGGGAGGTAGAGTTTGGTATTGAGCTTGTACCTGGGACTATGCCGATTTCGATAGCTCCGTATCGTATGGCACCAACCGAGTTAAAAGAGTTGAAAGCTCAGTTGCAAGAATTTACGGATAGAGGTTTTGCCCGACCAAGTTTCTCACCTTGGGGGTGCACCAGTATTGTTCGTGAAAAAGAAGGACGGAACAATGAGGTTGTGCATTGACTATCGTCAACTGAATAAAGTGACGATAAAGAACAAATATCCGTTACCGCGTATCGATGATTTGTTCGACCAACTGAAGGGAGCCTCAATGTTCTCAAAAATAGATTTGAGATCGGGCTATTATCAGTTGCGAATTCGAGAATCGGACATACCCAAAACTGCCTTCAGGACGAGATATGGTCACTACGAGTTCTTAGTGATGCCGTTTGGGCTCACTAATGCCCTTGCGGTATTTATGGATTTGATGAATCGGATCTTCAGACCATATTTGGATCGGTTCGTAGTTGTGTTCATTGATGACATCTTGGTCTATTCAAGAGATGAGACCGAACATGCTGAGCATCTGAGGCTAGTGTTGCAAATTTTGCGGGATAAGCAGTTATATGCTAAGTTCAGTAAGTGTGAGTTCTGGTTAAGAGAGGTTAGCTTCTTGGGTCATGTAGTATCCGCATCGGGTATTCGAGTTGACCCGAACAAAATTTCAGCCATACTTAACTGGAAACCTCCGAGAAATATTACTGAGGTTCGGAGCTTTTTGGGGCTCGCCGGTTATTACCGACGATTTGTCAAAGGTTTCTCGATGATAGCCACACCAATGACGAAGCTACTTCAAAAGGATGTTAAGTTCGAATGGACGGAGAAATGTCAGAAAAGTTTTGATCAACTAAAAACTTATTTCACTGAAGCTCCAATTTTAGTGCAACCCGAATCAGGCAAAGAGTTTGTCATTTATAGTGACGCATCCCTACTCGGGTTGGGTTGCGTATTGATGCAAGAAGGTCGAGTTGTGGCCTATGCGTCGAGACAATTGAAGCCACACGAGAGAAATTATCCAACCCATGATCTCGAACTAGCCGCCATCGTATTTGCTTTGAAAATATGGCGACATTATTTGTTTGGCGAAAAGTGCCATGTATTTTCGGATCACAAAAGTCTCAAATATTTGATGACTCAAAGAGACTTAAATCTGCGACAAAGACGTTGGCTTGAGTTGTTGAAAGATTACGAGCTTGTCATCGATTACCACCCGGGAAAGGCTAATGTGGTTGCGGACGCCTTAAGCCGAAAATCGCTGTTTGCTTTACGAGTGATGAATGTGCACTTGTCTGTTCTACCCGACAATGTGTTAATAGCTGAATTAAAAGCCAAACCTGTAACACCCCGAACCCAAGACCGACACCGGAGTCGAACACGAGGTGTTAACAGACTTTAAGCCCCTTATAAAAAAAATTTCCCAGACACTGCCAATCTGCGTACTAGTCGCTTTAAAAATCATATCTTGAGGTTCACAACTCGGAATCCAGTTCCGTAAATTTTCCCTGAAACTAGACTCATATGCCCATCTACATATTTTTTTCTAGAATTTTTGGTCGGGCCAATTAGTACAGTTTATTAGTCAAAGTCTCCCATGTTACAGGGATCGACTACCCTGACCTTTGCGCATTACGACTTGGATATCTCCCTGTACAGGGCTTCAATACTGATGCCGTTTGTTTCTATAGAAACTAGACTCAGAGAGAAATCTATCCATATATGGTATGACTCCTAATTATCTCTGGTTAATTTATAATGAATTTCCAAAGTCGGAATAGGAAATCCAGAAACCGTTCTGGCCCTGTCTCACAAGAACCTGAATATCTCTTAACATACTGTCCGTATGATTGTTTCGTTACTTTACTATGAAAGTAGATTCATCAAGGTTTGTTTACATAATTTATTCACTATTTAATTCCCTTCCTACTATTTTTAGTGATTTTCCAAATCTACATCACTGCTGCTGTCAGCATCTGCCTTTAAGGTAGACTTTACCTATTTCATGGTTTCCATGATTCAACTAGCCCTTTTTTGCATAAATAGCACAATTTATGAAAGTGATTAACCATCCCCATGGCCAATCCTTGTCAAGCATATCCACACCAAATGATTATAACAATATACTCAAACACATATAAGCCATTTTCGCATGGCTATCCAAAATTTATACATGTCCAAAGGGTCCACGACCCACAACAAACGGGTAGTCCTATACATGCCATTTCGAAGTTCAACCAAAATTGTACCAAAAGGGGGCTTTGATAGTGTGGGCGACTTTGACCTCAAGATCCCGAGTCCGATAGCTGGAGAACCAAATCTATAAAACAGAGGAGCAATGAAACGGAGTAAGCAATTTATGCTTAGTAAGTTTTGAGCAAGCAATTATTAAAAATAGATAATTAATTTGATTAAAAACAATAAATAATTAATTTTACTTATACCATATCATCAACAAAGCTCTAGGTTTTCAGAATTTGATTGGTAGGCAATTGGTCAAACCACTAGTTCCTAGTTCAACAGGTTTGATCAGTACAATAGGTTCAATTGAATAAATTATTAAAAATAGATAAAAATCAGTTCGACCGTCTGTTTGGTTAGTCAACCAATTCAACCATCAATTTAATCAGTTCGATTGGTTCATCCAGTTCACGAGTTAAAAAATTGACATCTTATTTGTTAAACTAACTTTATTTGATAATATATTTTGATATAATAAATTAAAATGTTTTTGAATAAAACTTAAAGTTGAACACAATTGACAAAACGATAAAATCAAGTTAAAATGATTTCAATTGAGTTAAACATTTTCAATCAAGTTAAAATTGTTTTAAAACAAGTCAGTATTGTTTCAGGCCAAAAAGTATATACTGACTTGTTTTAAAACAGTTTTAACTTGATTGAAAATGTTTAACTCAATTGAAACCATTTTAACTTGATTTTATACTTTTTGGCTTGGTATCAATAGTTTTCGAAATATCGATACCTATTTTAAAGTTTATGCCAAATTGACATTCTTTTTTGCAATCAATTACAAAAAGTACTAACACCTTTTCAAAAAGTATCGATACCTTTTACCAAGTATCAATAAATTGTCTTTGGTATCATTGTAAACTAACTTTAACAGCCACTGAATCAGACATTAAATGCTAATAATATCGATACTCATAGAAAAAAGTATCAATACCTTTTGTTGCAGGTGAAATTAATGATCTAGTATTTTCATCCCCAATGGCTCTATTAACTTTCACAACAACCCCAACAATTGGAAATGAATTAGAGGGTATAAATATAATCTTCTAAAGGTACTACAACAACAAGAGAGATCATCAAGCTTAAAGATCAATCCAAACAATCTTAGTGCTTAATTCTTTCATACTTTTCGTTACACACTTGTGGGTTTTCATTGTTATTCTTTAGCTCAAGTGTATTCTTGTTTATTTGTGCTTAATTGGCAAACATTCTGATATTGTAAGGATTATTTCTTTATGTCTCTTTGAGATGGTTGAATCTTAAGGTTTGGGTAGAAACCTTAAGGGAGTTTCAATCTTAAGATTTTAGGTACTATCTTAAAGGAGATTGTAAGGTTAAACCTTATCCTCAAAGGTTGTCGAATTAGTGAATTTGGGAAAATACTTAGTTGTTCAAAGTTAAGGTTGTGGAGTAGGAAATTTGGGTCGAACCACTATAAATCGTGTGTTTTTTGTTGAATTTTTTTTCCTGCTTCTACCATTTTCTTAAAAGACAATCCACCTTCCCTTTCGGTGATTTCTGTTTGATTTTTTGAGCTAACATTATTTCAAATTGGTAGCCCTCAGCTGTTTCATAATCCAATTGGTCTGACCAGTCAGTTTAGTCCCGTTTTGAAAACATTGACAAAGCTTCATGCATTTAATTTAATTTAATTTAATACAACATTAATATTTAAAAATTTCATTTATACCATAATTTCCACATAATTTTAAACCCTTGAATTTTAATTTATACTTAAATAAGTCCACTTATGCCTAGTGCAAATTGGTCTAACTAGCTGATTTGGTTCGATTTTGAAAACAATGACGAATGTAACAGCCCGATTTAGGGCCTAGTCAGAATGTAGTCTCGGGACCACAAATCCAGAGTTGAGTAAATTATTTTATAATTATTTTGATGTTATAGCATGATTACATGAATGCATGGAAAATTTGGTGAGTTAATTTTGACGTTCGTAAGCTCAATTGAGAAAAAGGACTAAATCGCATAAAATGCAAAAGTCCTATTTTGATAGCTAAAAGTGCCAAATAGCTAGAGAACCTAATTTTGGGGTCTTTAAAGGGCAATTAGACCCTAAGATTGTGCATGGCCGGCCATAGGAGGTAATTTGGTCAAAAAGTCCAAGTTTGATGGGTTTGATGGCTAATTTGACTAAAATAGAAATATAATAGATATCATCCTATTTCCTATATCTTCTTCACCGATTTTTCAGCCATTTTTGGGGGTTTTGAGCTTCAAAAATTTCAGCAACTTTAAGTCTTCACAAGTAAGTGATTTTAATGGCTTTTCTTGAATATTATTGTACTTTTGAGACTCTTAAAGCAAGAGCTTTCAAATGATGGTACTATTTTACAAAATGATCAAGAGTGTAGGAATTTTCTATGAAATGATTTGTAATTTTGCTGAGTTTTTATGGGAGAAAATGAGTCTTGGGTGTCTTATAACCAACTTTTGTGAAAGGTGTTAGCATGAAAACACCTAAAAGGACTATTTTGCATAAGTTGTAAAATAGATGATAAGCGTGTGAAATAGTGAGAATTTGGAGTTGCTATAAGAGTATAAAGTGTTCATATAGGCTTAAGATATGAATAAATTCGATAAAAATCGATTTTCGGGCCTAGGGGTAAAATGGTCATTTTGTTAAAGTCTAAGGGGAAAATGGTTATTTTACCAAAGATATGAATTTTTGATTTCTTAATTTTATTTAGTGACTAAATAAGTGCATTTTGCGATTATAGATAAAAAATCCCCAAATACGAACTTAAGCTTGAGAAAAGCCAAGTAAATCGATTAAATCGACTAGTCACCACATTTTGTAATCTGAGGTAAGTTGTATGTAAATAATACAAATACATTGATAATGTATGTCATTGAATTGTATTGAAATTATTATAGAATGAATTGCTTGATCGTGGAAATAAGATAATGTGATGAGAATAGAGATAGTAAAATTCTCGAATGAACTTTAGGAAATAAATTAGATATTCATGCTATAACATTTGGGTCACTTGTGTGAGCTAGTGTAAGACATGTTTGGGACATGCATCGGCCACATTATGAGAGCCAGTGTAAAACCATGTCTGGGACATGGCATCAGCATTGAGACGAGCACTAGTGTAAGACATGTCTGGGACATGCATCGGCCTCGAGACGTAAGCCAGTGTAAGACATGTCTGGGACATGCATTGGCTACGAGATGTGTCAGTGTAAGACCATGTATGGGACATGGCATCAGCATCTGACCCTATGATTGAGGCTAAATGAGTATCCGATAAAGTTCCAAATGGTTCAACGGTGAAAGTATGATTTCAAGTTAACAAGGAAAGTATAATTGTGTTGTGTGTGGTACAAGTACCTCTATGGTAGGTATAAACTATGAGCTCGATATATGATATATGAGGTATATTGAATATTGATGAGTAAGTTTTGCTTAGGCCACTTGTGTATTATGATACTTGTTGATGCATGGTAAAGTTATGTTGTATATTTATTTATGTGCAACTTACTAAGCTTTATGCTGACTCCCTCTCCTTTTTTCATTTTCTTATAGTGTCGTCTATCTAGCTCAAGGATCAACGGAAGTCAGAGATATCGATCACACTATCAATCGAAGCTTTCGATATAGTTTGATTTATATTTTTGAGTATGGCATGTATAGGGAACTAAACTTGTGTTTTGTGTCATTGAGAGTTGGTCAAATGTATTGGCTTGGATTGGAAACCCTTTATTTTGTATTAAGCCTTAAATGTTGGCTATTATTCATTTTGATTTATAGGCAAAGATGTTATTTTCATGGATGAGAGAATTGCACTAATGGAATGTTGTTTATTGTGGCTGATTTGGATGCATGAGATAGCCTTGTATTGGTTTTGGTTGCTTATGTGTAGGTTGTGTATATATGGGTGGCAATGAGGCTTGGTAAATAGCCTTATATTGTCCACACGGGTAGTGTTTAGACCGTGTGTGACACACGGGCGTGTGTTTAGACCGTGTGTGACACACGGGCGTGTGTTTAGACCGTGTGTGACACACGGCTTGCCCTATGGGCTTGTGGTCCTGTCGTGTGTCCCCTGCACGTCTGTACGTAAAGATTTCAAGTTAGTATGCATGATAATAAACACACGGGCAGAGACAGTGTGTCTCAGCCGTGTGATGGACACGGCCTAGCACACGGACGTGTGCCTTGGCCGTGTGACATTTTGGGTATGTTGACGTCAGAAACAGAATGTCCATGTTTTTACACACGGGTGTGTCATGGCTGTGTGAAAACCCCTGTAAGTGTGCATTTAAAATTATTTGCACACGAGTGGAGGAAACGGGCGTGTCCCTATATTGCTTAGGCCGTGTGAGCCACACGGGCCATCACACAACCATGTCGAAATGGCCACACGGGTGTGTTACCCTTCCACACAGGCGTGCGCCTTGTTTCAAAGTCAAATTTTCTATAGATGATTTAAGGACCCGGGTTGATCCTGAATAGTTTTCAATCGTTGATTTAGGGCTCATGGGCCCATAATAAGAAGTTTTAAGTAGAAATTGAAAAATTTCTAATTTGGATCAAGTCTCGGTGACTTGGGGGAATGTTTGTTGCATGAGATCGAGTTAAGTAATGTCTCGTATTCCGCTTCGGCGTGGATTACGGGTATGGGGTGTTACAAAGAAGCTTTTTGTTTTTAATTTATACCATAATTTCTACAATTTTAATTTATAAACCCCTAGCTTTTAATATATACCTAAGTAACTTCACTTATTTAAGTACAAATCATATAATATGATTTTATTTAGGTGTAAATAAAGTACAAATGACTTGTATAAATAATACGAAAAAGTTGAAAGTCTTTTTAATATTTTAACCCAAAAAGTTTATAAAAAATATAAAAATAGAAAGTTATATTTGTTTGTCAATGCATAATTAAAAAAGGAAAAAGAAAAAGAACTCTTTGAAAGAATATATAAAAATAATATTTTTTGAAAGAATATATAAAAATAATATTTATCTTAAATTATTCATAACAAAATGGGAAAGGCATTTTTTCATTCAAAATTAAAGTTTTCAAAACTGAACTGGTGGTCAAACTGATTAGGCCACCGGTTTGTTGGTCTTATCAATTCAATCAATTCAATCGATTCAATCAGTTAGATTGGTACAATTGGTTTGATCAGTCCATCTAGTTCTATTAAATAAATTATAAATAAAAATAAAAATTTTAAAAATTGATTCAACCGCCCAATCAACCAGCCCATACCAATTCTCGGACCAATAGGTCTAAAGCCTTTCTCCAAACCGATACCTTAACCAGTTTCAAGTCCAATCCAATTCAAACAACAATGTTCAAAATCCTCTAAAATAATTAAAGGGTAAACTACAAAAATAGTCTCATATCATTGCTTAAGTTTACAATTTAGTCACCGAAATTTTAATTCTTACAATTAGGTCATAAACATTATCAATTGATAACATTTTGGTCACTTGCGTTTACTGATCATTAAAAATGAGACAAAAATCACATGTGGGAAAGTTTTAACCATTAAAGTATATATATTTTTATCGTGGGCCTCACAACTCGTTTCTTTTATTTATTTTTTCTTTCCCATTTATTCCCCTCTCTCCTAGTTAAATTAGCCAAATATGCAAACTTTTTTTAATTAGGGGTTTATACCCTTTTTTAAAAAAAAATTAAGAAAATAGGTCCTTTTTGGAGAGAGAAACAGTAAGCACACCTAGCTGATCTCTCTCCCCCCCAATGGTCAATTCCAACATCTTGTTGAACGTTAGTCGAGCAACAATAAAAAAATTTAAAAGGCCCCAACGATAATAATTTTTTCCTATAAATACCATCTTATTTTATTTTATTTTCACTCGCATCCTATTCTCTAAAATCTCTCAACTCTCTCAATTTCAAGCTCTTGTTCTAAATTTTTCGATACTCTCGTTTAAAAATATTAATTTTTCTAATTATTTCTTATTTTATTTGTTCGGATTGAATTTTCACGAATGACAACCTCTCTGATTCATTTCGACAACAAGCATAGATCCATCACTTAAGTGATAATTTAAGACGGAATTTTAAATTTCTTTATTTTCAATTATGTTAAATTTTAAGTTTTTATATTTTAAAATAATTTAAAAATAATTTTTTTGTCATTATAAATAGGCAAATGATCGTGTTTTGGAGGGGTTTATACATAATTTTGCAATACCTCCGATCATCGAAATTCGTGGTTACTTGCAAGAGATGGGGTTATTGCATATGTCTCATATGCCTAAGGGCTGCAAACTTGATCCTTTACTCATCAGCATATTGGTGGAAAGATGGAGGCCCAAGATACACACTTTTCATCTTCCATGCGGTGAGTGTACAATCACACTCAAGGACGTATCGTTATAACTCAGTCTACCGATGGATGCGCTAGTCGTCATGGGGTTAGCAGTCATACCTAATAAAGAGGACAATTTCCTGACATATTTGGGGAAGGCCTTGAACAATTTTCAAGGTGGTTGGATATCGATGAAGTGGTTGGAGACCAATTTTAAATAGCTTCATCGGCACAGGACCAACTTCGTCAAACAACAGTACGCCTAAGCATTTATCATGAGGTTAACCGGGGGAATTTTAATGCCTGAAAAATCTCAAAATTTGGTGCACGTAACGTGGCTACTATACCTACTGGACTTCAAAGAATGTGGATGACTAAGTTAGAGACCAGCCGTGTTGGCCAGGTTGTATCGGAAATGTGTTGGGCGACAGAACTGGATAAGATGTCAATTAGTGGTTGCCTACTCCTACTACAGTCTTGGGCTTGGTGGCGACTACTGTTTCTACGTCCTTGAGTGAATGACCCATACAATGTTCCTGTTGATGACAAGGTAAAATTCATTTATTAATAAAAACGTAGTTTGTATAGTAAAAGTTTTTGTTTATTATATGTTTGAACTAAAATATCGCTTGTACAGGTGGAACCATAGGCCAAGTTACATGGGACTGCTTAAGCAGCTCAAAGATATCAAGCTATTGTTATATCAATGCTTGGAAGCTTATGTTAGTTACTTATTCTTTCAAGCATATAATAATTACACAATAATTTGTAAAAAAAAATTTCGTACATAACAGAATTTACAATTGTGCACTTTGGTTTGAATGGATGTCGTACGCCACCACTGATATCATATTTTTCATATCGCGGAAATTGTTGGCTAATCGGGGGATATGGGACGCGAAGGTGCCATTGATAGTATATGTGATGGTGGAAATGCACAAACCGAATCGGGTGATGCGACAGTTCGAGCGGAGGCAACAAATTCAGCCACTACTGCGAGACATGGAAGAGCTACACAAGGTGGACTTGCAAGGGAATAACAATGAGGTTGGGTGAAAGGTTCACAAAGACTATATCGACACTTGAGATTGTAGGATGAAATTCTTACCCATCTGAGAAACATTTTTCTCATCGGACACGACTGACTATTTTACAGTACATGTTGTGGTTTAGAGTTACCTACAAACTGGATCTACTATCAATGGAGATGAGGAGTAGGCAACTTCATTAGAAGAGGCAACGATGACTGCCTTAGCAGTATAGGGCCAGACACAGTCATACAACGAGTTCATTATCGACTCCAACTAAACAAATATCGCTTATGTCTACGCAATATCCCAGTCAGTTCACTCCACTTATTTCTGTTTATTTCACTAACCCCGTGTTTTTTTCACAAGCATCGCACTATGCACCATCGCATGTTCCTAGTTCATCTATTCTCTCAGGTACATATTTTGGGGTCCATATTGATTTTGATGCCATCGCAAATGCTGAGCCAGATGCTGACGCATGTACATTCACCTATGCTGCCATCGATCTAGTCATCGATGCCAATTTTGATGCCTAAGTTAATGCCGACGTATACGGGTTTTACAACACCATACACTTACATGTCGATAGTGTCACAAACACTCACTGCATCATTGTTCTATCGCGGTGGGTCATCGGTGCAACCATCTTTTACTAGATTGGAGGATACATAATGGGAGGTTAGGACGACATCGCACTTAAGAATGGAGGAAACCGATGGAGACGAAGACAAAGACAAACATGATGACAAAAACAAAGCTGAGGGTGGAGACAAAGATGAAAATGATGACGGTGGTGGAGACGAAGATAAGTAAGAGGGTGGGCGTGAAGGTGAAGAAGATGGGGACAATGGCGATGATCCAATTTCTTAGTCTACAGAAATAGTTATGCATAAAAATCCTCTTCACTACAATCAGCCACTGCCCTGCGGCACAAATTCTCCCCGATGACGCTGATGATGTATTTTTGTTATTTATTTATTGCGATGTAAATATAGATGACATCAATAAAGAAACCATAAATTTTTATTGCAACCTATAAATTTTCATATGCCCTCTATCGGGGATTTGGATCTAGAGCATTGTCCGAGCCATCATCATGAGATCCACAAGGTTCTGGCTTCGTTGGAACTAACTCTAGTTTAGAAAATAGTGTCACTTTCGAACATCAGGACCGCACTGCTGTATTGGACCAGAGTCTGACTCCACCCAGTCAACTACATCTACTGCCATCTTCTTCTTCGACCACAACTTTTTCCTCATTTGTGCCTTTATTGTCATCTTCAAGTATGGGGTTCTATGTACCATCGTCGGTCCCCATCGAGAGGAGTAAGTAATCGTTCTCTTGTAACCCATATGCCCACCAAATTTACACTAATTTGGTGTCCAGGGTACATCAATGCCCCACCAGTATAAGTGCTTCCGCCCCATGACACCGACTCATACCGAAGTTGAAATCAAACGCACTGATTGAATGTTGAGCTCGAGTATCAAGATTCGGGTTATACTCATACCTCGGCTGGTACTGGCCACTGAAGTTTATATCTATGCCAGAGACCAATGAGTGTTTACCCATAGATGCTTCAAGGACATCGTAGTAGGAGCTTTGTAACAAGCAATGAACCCATCGTACAACCATGTAATAAGACTTTCTACTTCTATTTTGATTCCAACATTAGCCGCAACGATGGTCGATGATGGGCCAAATCCATCAGCCTTGGCACACTCAATGTATAACTTCATTATATCATTTTCACTTGAAACGTGCGATGATATGAGCTAGAGCTCACCATTCACATCAAATAGGTGATACCTGTGGGGGTCAATGAAAGCAAGATATCTACATTGCAGCCTTGAAATTCTTTCCTGAGTCAATCCAACGAATTTCCTCTTGATTTTAGCTCGTAACTTATATAATTGAATGGTAGGATTAAACGCAAATTCCATAGATTGGGCTCCTACAAATACTACCCTAACTTCTGTATTACAAATTTGACAGTCATAACAAATAACAGATTTCACTCGTCGATTCATTTTAATATCGGTCACAAATTGGATGAACAAAATCAAAAAAATAACTAAAAGGTTTTCCAAAGAAGTACATAGACTCAACTATTCGATGTTTGATATTAATTTGCTATGTGTCTAAGTTATGAAAATTACATCCCTTTAATAGGAAAATAAGATAAGGATAGAGGAAATATGTGCTACAAATTACATTTATGAATACACGTATTCATTGAATGATGATGATGAAATGCAAAGTTTTTTTCAAAAACACATTCTAAAGGTCATATAATTTCATCAAAACTGTGCTCCCAGGGTAACCTACACTTCATAACATGCTTCAATTATACAGAAATATTCTTTGGGTCTCAAACTTTTAACTTTCAGTAAAAGAAAAAATGTTTGAAAAAGCATGCCTACCTAGCCATGCTTTATTATTGACATGGTAAGAAAGCGAGCCTAACTGGTCGCGCTTTCCATCGTACACGTGGAAAGCGTGACCAACTAGACATGTTTTCCTGCCATGTCAGCAGGGAAGTGCGGCCAATTGGGCATGCTTTCTCTAACATTTTTCTTCTAGTGAATGTTAAAAGTATTTTCCCCGTCCTATTTTACAACCAACTTTAAGCACGTTTTGAATATATTCGTCAAAGACGCTAGTCCTGTGGCGCATTTTTGACCGCAGGAAATTTCTACTTTCCAATCTAACCCTTCCCCCGCGCCTATAACCGGGGTCTCTTACTCCATGCTTTATCATCCATCAAACATATTCTCCCCTCATCCCTCCTGTAACACCCCTAACCCGTATCCGTCACCAGAATAGGATTACGGAGCTTACCGAAACTTTCAGAACATTTTCAAATAATTTAAACATTTACTATTCATTCCTCGAGATTTATTCATAAGTCCCTTAAATGGACCCTCGAGGCCCAAAGCGAGCATTAGAATCGAGTCGGAACTTAATTGGAAATTCTCTGACTTATGCACATGGCCATGCCACGCCCGTGTACTAGATTGTGTGATTACTTAAATTCTTTCCAAATTAGGTGCAGATTCACACAGCCAAGACACACACCCGTGTTCCAGGCCGTGTAGCACACACGGTTGAGGCACACGCCCGTGTCTCTGCCTGTGCACTCAATTCTGAGCATTCTATTTTCTCAAATTTAAAGTGCAGGGGACACACGACCTAATCACACGCCCATGTACTAGGATATGTGTCACACACGGTCTAGACTGATACGATCTCATCTCATGAGTTGATTTCAAGTCGTAGTGTTGCTCGATCCTAAAATAGAGAAGTTTCGTTCAATTTGGAGTTGAGTGAATTCGGCTAACTATAGGCTAAAGCAAAGATGGTTTCTAAGTGTTTTGGAATAGTCTAAGTGAATATTTTTGTTAAACAAAAAAATAAGATAAGTTTGAAAGGAATAATTCGGATGGATGGAAAACGGCTTAAGGTCCAAGAAAGAACCAATACTATAAGGAGTATTGACCCGAATATTATATTGACTCGTAAGGTGGAAATGTTGATAGTTAAAAAGGACCTTGACCTACTATATATGAGGAGATAGAAACCAAAGGTATCGGGGTTAAACGTAACACTCAAAGAGTGATAAGTTCACAAAGAAAACAATTTGGACGCTACTAACAATGCTAGATAAGTCAGCTTGAGTCTTAGAAAAACAATGGCAGTTGAATTAAACTCCCAAAGATGTAAAAATTCATAAAAGTATCAAAAGTTTTCTTAACCAAAATAATGTCTTCTTACAATCTATTTATAGGCACTATTATGACTATTCGAATGCTTATTTGTGACATTTCACCTTTTAGCAATTAACTAAGGTTATTACAAGCATTAATTTCGTTTTAAACTCATGCAGGGAAGGCAATAGTTATGTCTCTTCACTTGATTCTGGTGTAGATGAAAATGCATGTCTCTTCACTTTATTAATGACTTACTGAACCCTTAATATGCTATTTGGTGTCCCTCCATCTCCCTAAAATTGAATGTCAAAAGATTTGTGCATTCATCTCTCTTTAATTGACACCATAACTAGCTTTGAGTGCATGAAACGGATCAGACTTCGAGAGTCACTCTTAGTCCATTTGAACAGCCACCATAATGAGCTTTGAGTGCTTCAATATCCACAAAAAATGTTCACTTTATGAACCAGCAATTAAGTGACCAAATGCACACTCTTTTATGCCAAAACTGAATAGCCATTTGAATGTGACAGCATTTGATTCTTCTTGGCAAACAAATAGCCCTATTGTAGCTTTAAAATATGTTACCAGCCTTTTGGACTTTCCTACAACAAATTATTGAACATAATTAATTTATTTAATAAAAATTAAACACACTATAACTTATGCATTAAAAAGTAATAGCCAAATTAAATAACATACTTATATTGTAACACCCCATACCCGTATCCCACGTCGGGGAGGAATACGAGGCATTACCTAACTCGATCTCATGCACACAAACGTTCCCCAAGTCACCAAGACTTGATCCAATTTAGAACTTTTTCAATTTCTACTTTAAACTTCTTACTATGGGCCAACGTGCCCCAAATCAACCATTGAAAACTATTCGGGATCAACCCGGGTCCTTAAACCATCTATAGAAAATTTGACTTCGAAATAGGGCACACGCCTGTGTAGAAGGGAAACACACTCGTATGGCCATTTCAACATGGTCGTGTTGATGGCCCGTGTGGCTCATACGTCCTAAGCAATACAGGGACACGCCCATGTCCTCCACGTGGAATAAATTCTAAATGCACACCTACAGGGGTTTTCACATGGCCTGGCACACATCCATGTCCCTGGCCCGTGTCCTTCACACGGCCATGACACGCCCATGTCTTAGCCCGTGTTCAAAAACATGAACATTCTATTTCTGACGTCAGCATCCCTAAAATGTCACACGGCCAAGGCACACCCCCGTGTGGTAAGCCGTGTCCTTCACACGGCTGAGCACACAGCAGTGTCTCTGCCCGTATGTTTACTATCATGCATATGAACTTGAAATCTTTACGCGCAGGGGACACACGGCCAGACCACACACCCATAAGGCAGACTGTGTGTCACACACGGCCTAGACACATGCCTATATGTCTACCCGTGTGGACAATATAAGGCTATTTACCAAGCCTCTTAGCCACCCTTACTTGCACAACCTATATAATAGCAATTACAATCAAGATAAGACTATCTCATGCAACCAAATCAGCTACAATAGACAACATTCCATTTGTGCATTTTATTCATCTATGGAAATAACATATTTGCATATAAATCAAAATGAATATTAGCCATCATTTGAGACTTAATACAAAATGAAGGGTTTCCAACCCAACCCAACACATTTGGCCAGTTCTCAATGACACAAAAATAGTAAAGTCTAAGCCCTATACATGTCATATTTAAAAATATAAATCAAACTATACTGAATGCTTCGATTGATAGTGTGATCGATATCTCTGACTTCCTTTGGTCCTTGAGCTAGATAGGCGGCACTATAAGAAAATGAAAAGGGAGAGGGAGTAAGCATAAAGCTTAGTAAGTTGCACATAAATGAATATACAACATAACTTTACCCTTCATCAACAAGCTCATAACATACAATTAGGCATAATCAAAACTTACTTATCAGTGTTCTATACACATCGTATATCATAAAATGGGCTCCTATTCTATATATACCAAATAGTTACCTGTACCACTCACAACATAGTTATACTTTCCTCGTTAACTTGAAATCATAACTTTCACCGTTGAACCATTTGGAACACTATCAGATATTTATTAAGCCTCAAACATGGGATAAGGTGCCGATGCCATGTCCCAGACATGGTCTTACACAAGCTCTAACATATATGTACCAATGCCATGTCCCCGACATGGTCTTACACTGACACATCTCGTAGCTGATGCATGTCCCAGACATGTCTTACACTAACTTACGTCTCGAGGCCGATACATATCCCAGACATGTCTTACACTAGCACTCGTCTCAAAGCCGATGCCATGTCCCAGACATGATCTTACACTAGCTCTCTTGATGTGGCCGATGCATGTCCCAGACATGTCTTATAGTAGCTCACAATAACCCATATGTTATGGCATGAATATCCAATTTATTTCCTAGGTTCAAACGGGAACTCTACTATCTCTATTACCATCATGCTTTCTCAATTCCACGATCAAGCAATTCATGCTATATTAAATTCAAGTACAATTCAACACATACATTAACATTGTAGTTGTATTATTTACATACAACTTACCTCGGATTACAAAATGTGGCGACTAGTCGATTTAGTCAATCTGCTTGGCTTTCCCCCGGTCTAGGTTCGGATTTGGTATTTCTTGATCTATAATAAAAAATGCACTTATTTAATCACTAAATAAAATTAAGCAATCGAAAATTCATTTCTTTGGTAAAATGACCATTTTGCCCCTAAACTTTGACAAAATGACCATTTTACCCTTAGGCCTGAAAATCGATCTTCATCGAATTTCTTCATATCTTAAGCCTAGCCGAACCCTTTTTACTCTTATAACAACTCCAAATTCCCACTATTTCACATACTTAACATCTATTTTACAACTTATGCAATATATTTCTTTTAGGTGTTTTCATGCTAACATCTTTCACAAAAGTTGTTTATAAGACACTCATGACTCATTTTTTTCCATAAAAACTCAGCAAACATTACAAATCCTTTCATGGCAAAACCCTACACTCTTGATCATTTTGCAAAAGAGTACCCTCATTTGAAAGCTCATGCTTCAAGGGTATCAAAAGTACAAAAATATTCAAGAAAAGCCATTAAAATTACTTACTTGTGAAGGCTTAAAGTTGCTGAAATTTTCAAGCTTTCAAAACTCTTCTCTTGGCTGAAATTTTCGATTAAGAAGAAACAATAGGTGAAAAAGATGAAGGCTAGGCACTTAGGGTATTATTTTATCGCCTAATATGTCATCACTTACCTAACATTTTGACCATTTACTCTTCTTTGTCTCATAGCAGGCCAAACTCTTTTAAAAGGGTCTAATTGCCCTTTAAAGACCCCCAAATTTTATTCTCTAGCTATTTTGCACTTTTATCTATCAAATTAGGACTTTTGCACTTTATGCGATTTAGTCCTTTTTCGCAATTAATCTCACAAACACTAAAATTACTTCAGCAAATTTTTCATGCACTCTTAAAAATATGCTATAATATCAAAATAATAATAAAATAATTTCTATGACTTTGGATTTGTGGTCCTGAGACCACTATTCTAACTAGGCCCTAAATCGGGCTGTTACATATATAAACAAACTCAAACATATTTAATAACTAAGATGCTTAAATGCATGGTTTAAAATGTAAACTAAATGAACAAATGAGTTCCCTAATGCATGACTTAATTTAATGATGCAAACTTTAACTAACATGGGAGTTACATAATGCATGTCATAATTTATGATGCAAACTTAACTAACATGAGAGTTACATAATGCATGGTTTTATTAAATGTAGAACACATACTGCATGTTACAATTAAAAGATGTAGATTAATAATGCAAGACATTAATTAAAGATGCATATAATAAATAAGACAATCAAAAATAGTAGAATTAATTAAACTAAAATAACTAAAAATGTATAAACATCCTTATTTTCCATCAACCCAATTAACAAACTGAAATTAAAGCTTCATTTTGCACTTGGGCCCTTCGTGCTTGGGCCAATTCCGATGTTGTCGAATTGTATCATGACATGATGAGGCCGAGATCGCATCATAGACACACGCCCGTCTGTCTGCCCATGTGGACAAAATAAAGTCATTTCTAGCTTCATTTCTCACCCAAAATTTTTACTAAGTTCCTGCACCAAACTTACATCCAAACACCAACCAATCCAAGCATTGAAATCAAGCAATTTATAACATCTAATATGATATATTGTTACATGCATTCATGCTTAAATCTTACCTTTCTCAATCAATCAATAATAAACACTTATATTATCTCCATAAAGTAAACTTAAATACATATATATACATACATACATGTACCAAAACATAATCATCACTAGCCATTCCAATGGCTAGATTACAATAATCATTTACATTTACATGCCAATATGGCCAGTATAACCTATACATGCCATTATAACCACAATTGATTTACCATATTGTACCGACATGGGTCACTGGATAATGTGAGTGATCTCCGCCAAGCTTCCAATCCAATGAGCTTCCGATTTACTCTAAAACAAGGAAATAAAACTAAGTAAGCATAAAATGCGTAGTAAGTTCGTATAACATGGTACTTAACTTACTATTCATTCTATTTTGAGGTAACTATGTAAGGCATATTCAATCAATTTGACCTCAAGCCCTACACACAACCTCATTTCCCTTGTTAATCATATATTCCATAATAACATCAAAACATATATGGGCTCAACAACAATCAAGACTCCAAGCACATATGCTTTCCACAACATGTATTCATTCAACGTGCATAATTCATCTCATTATTACAAGTATAATTTCATACTAGTTCATTTCGAGTTCAGATCATTTCATATCAGAACTTTACTCGTATTACTCGGAATATCAAGGTCACGATTAGTACACTCAAGGTGTACAAGTCTATAATCAAGAATGAACATATATTCATCAAGTAAAGTCCATGTACAAATATCATCATCTCATATTTTCATTTATCATTTGTTATGTATCATCATTTTCTTGTATTTCAGACGAATATGTGTAATAACTCATTTCTTATTTATATCTTCTCATGTCAAGATTTTTACCCTTTGAATTTATCTGAAGTATCGATGGTTACACAGGTAGTACACTCAAGGTGTACAAATCAGGATCCGTCAATTCATATTCAATGGTACCCATAAGGTACTATTTTAGAGAGTACACTCTCGAGCCACATATATATACAACAAAATTACCAGTCCAGGCTAAATCTTGTCTATAATATTTATACTCAATAGAGCTTAGTCAGGATTACTAGTTCAGGCTAAATCCTTTTTATGACATATGCTCTAAAGAGCTTGATCTAAATTACGCATCCGGGCTAAATCCAATCCATAACATATGCTCGAGAGGACTTACATTAGGATTACCCGTCCGGGCTAAATCCTTTCATAAATGAGGTTAATAGGATTACTCGTCCAAGCTAAATCTCGTCAGCAATAAATGCAGAACCTCATTCATTTCGGGAAATCACATATCCATCGATTTTCATTTATTCAAACGGGATTTAAAATTTTCAAACATTTCTCGGTATGTGATTATTTCATACTCTATCACATCCATATAATTCAAATGATCACATTCCACATTCATTCCAAGCATAAAAGTAACTTTTTCATCATTTATCATTTATCTGGCATTATTGTGGATTGGGCTTTGTCAGATACATTTTCAATGTCACATATATATATATGATATTTATACAATTCACAATACAACATTTAATTCAAGCATATAAACATACTCAATTTAGTTACATGAACTTACCTCGACAAATGTTCGTGTACATAACATCTACTAATCTGATATTTTCCTCTTTTCCTCGTTCTAGCTCTGAATTTGGTCTATCCGGATCTATACGAGTAAATTTTACATCAATTTATCACATTTTATATTCAAGTGGACTCAATTTACATCCTAGGCAAAATTACCATTTTGCCCCTAACGTTTCCATAAATTCCCATTTTGTCTTTAGGATTGGAAAATGAAATTTGTGTAATTTACTCTCTATTCTAAGCCTAACCAAAATTTCACCATAAAATTTACATCATATATTCTACAAAATTTAGAATTTTTCTTCAAATTTCACAACTTTACATTTTAGTCCGTAAATCATGTTTTTATCAAAAATCACTTTGTAAAAGTTGTTTATCTATCAACAACCTTTCATTTTCTACCATAAATTTCAAATTTATAGCATATTCATCCATGACCCAATTTCCATACCTTGATAACTTTTCAAATTAATCCCCCAAATGGATAGATTAAGTTATCCCAGTTTCAAAAATGTCAAAATTACTAAAAACAGGACAAGAAAACTTACCCAATTTGGCCAAGAAAGCTTGCTTTCTCTTTCCTAGGGTTTTCATGTATTATTTTGGGGAAGAAGATGATATAAATGATTTTTATTTCTATTTAATTAATTTATCATCTTTAATTATTTTGATTCCCAATTTAGTCCTTAGTTTTTTTTCTAATTTTCCATGGATGAATCATCCAAAAATATCTACTAACTTTTTATTAATGGTCTAATTACCATATAAGGATCTCAAGTGTTGAATTCCATAGCTATTTAATCCTTATAGCTACTAGAATTCAACTTTTACATTTTATGCGATTTAGTCCTTCCCCTAATTAAACACAATCGATAAAATTTTCGTATCGAAATTTTCACATGACATTTCTAACATAATATGAACCATGTAAAAAAATAAAAATTAAATTATTTTTGGCTTGAATTTGTGGTCTCGAAACCACTGTTCCGATTTCACTGAAATTGGGTTGTTACATCTCTTTTATAAAACATTTCTCGGTCTTAAAAATTTTGGTCATTAAAAATATTTGGTTCATGTTTGAGGCATTCTTAGTCGATGGTGATGCGATATCGCCCCAAGATGAAAACATTTCATATATTATGCCGAGATGGGACCATTACCTACAAAGCCTATCCTACAGAAATCGGGTTCTAGGGTGATTTTACTTTGTACAGTCATGGGTGGAAGTCTACGTGGAGGTCTCAATTGATGAGCATTATGTGGTCATGGATCAAGGTATAATGGGGGAGCCAGTTGACAGTTGTTATGTGGCCATGAACTCAAATTTTTCGGATACCCGAAAATGTTACCTTATTACTACCATACAAAAGTTTAAGGGCATAATCATATGGAAAAACTGTAGGGCTTCCCATCATAATCAGCGTAATTTTTTTCTCCATATCTAGGAAACTAATACCTTTAACCTTCCTTCTTATGCGAAGGTCGAGATCGCCGTGGACGCAAAAGAACTCTCAGGCGGGGAATGGTTGTTGCAGAGTACTAAAGGTGATGCTCCTTTCAGGGTGACAACACTTTCCGTTATTGAACTATCCATTAATAACTACAACTGTTGCCGCGCTGAACCGAGTTTGACCTCTACTGTGCTAGAACATCCACTCTCCACCTGAGATCCCTTTTATGTCCACCTCAATATCAGCCTTCGAATAAGAATGAAAGGTTAAAGATACCGATTACTTCAAAACAGAGAAAAAATTATGTTGATTATAATGAAAACCCCTTCATTTTTTGCTATGATTATGGCTTCAATCTTATATATGGTGTATATATAAGGCATCATTTGCGAGTATCTAAAAAGATTAAACTCGTGACTGCATAATGACTATCAACTGGACCTCGGTTATACTCGAGCCTATGACCACATCACGGCCACCGATTGGACCTTTACCTGGACTTTGACCCCTAATTGTATCAAGCACTATCACCTCGAAATCTGATTTCCCTAGGATGGGTTTCAAGGTAATGGTCCTATCTAGCCATAACATATGAAATGTATGTGTTCTGAGACATACGTTATTACATCCCCCATCCGTCAAAAACTACTTATAAACTTCCACAACTTCAATCGAAAACCCTAAACCCTAACCTTTAAAACCTTAAACCTAAAAAAATTAAAACCCCTAACCTTAGGAGAGATAAACGGAAAGAGTGCCCAGTTGGATGCGTTTTCTATTTCTCTCTTCAAAAATGGTCTATTTTCCCAATTTTTGAAAAAAAAAGGGATACAAACCCCTAATTAAAAACTGTTGGCATATTTAGCTAATTTAGCCCTCTCTCCCATGTGTTCTTTTTATTCATTTATTTAATTTTTAATTTTCAAATTTTTATTTTCTATCACCTATTACTTTTTCTTTCCCATTCATTTTTTCTTCTAATCAAACCTACCTGTCGACTCTTCTGTCCAAGTTCCATCACCGATGTTTGGTCTCTAATTGACTTAAATCCATCGTCGATCATCTACTTTTCTCCCATATTTCTCTTTATTACTTTTTTTTCAAAACCAGTAATCCTTTTCTTTAAGATTCCACCACCGCTGCTCTTTGTTGGAGCTGTAGCAGTCGCCCTCGCTTCTTCGATCTCCAAAGTTGTTGAATGCTCTTTATTTTTTTGTTATTTTTCATTCTTTTTTACTCTCTTTTTTTTCCACTATTGTTTGATATTTTTTTTTGTAAATATTTGTTGAAGACTTGAGTTATGGTTTAAGGGTGATTTGGGTGTTTGCAAAGATGATGGCAGTGGGTATAGGGGTTCGATTAGGGTGGTTATGCCTAATCTAAATTAAGAAATTTTAATAATACTAAAGGAATCTTATCATGAAAATCTATTTGATTTCTGACTTACTCGCCCAATTTGATCCCTTCTTCATTTATCTTATCAGTCACATGGTTGGAATGCATTTCTGATTTTTATTCCTTTCATTATTTTTAGAATTTCAACTTAAATCTCAATAGTTGTTTTTATTTGTAAAAAGCCTAGTAGTGAGATCTAATAAGAGTGATTTCCCATAATGGTGCTGTGGCAACACCGAAAGGGTAAATTGCTTCATAAATTCTTTTTGTTTATTATTTTCTTTTATTCCCCTTCAAAACTAAAAATAGAGAGGTCTCTTATCAATTAGTCTAAAATATTTTAGAAAAATCTTATTATCTATAAATTATAATTATTAGTTAAATTTATAGTTTCCAAATATAATGTGAGCGAAAGAAAACTACGATCAATACCATTAACCATTATGTCAAACATAATTTGAAAAAAATTATTTTTCAAAAAATAAATAAAATTTATTTCTAGTTGGAATAGGCTTTTTTACAAAAATACTTTTGGTAGAATTTTTTTTACTAATTAGTAAGAGGCCTCTCTATTTTTGGCGTTGAGGGTGAATAAAAGAAAATAATAAAAAAGAGGGTTTATGAAGTAATTTATCATATTTAAAGTTTGGTCCCACAACACGGTTAGTAGCACTCTAAAAGCTTTTTTTTGGTAGCCAATACAAATGGGAAATCTACATATCAGGTCCCTTAATATTTTAGATCATCACATTTCAGTCTGGTGTTGTTAATATGTCAAATGGCACCAGCAGAACACTGTAGCAAACGTACTAGTTTGGTAAATAATCTTATGGGCATACCATTTGAGTTAACTATTTTTGTATTATTGGGGTAAAAAGCCTAAAAAATAGAGAAAATAGAAAATGAAGAAAAATAAATAAATAACACATGGGAAGGATGGGGAATAAATGGGAAAGAAAAAAAATGGTTGGACAAAAAAATATATGTTACAAATATATAAATGTGTCCATATTTTAACCCCTTCATTTATGAGATAAAACCCTTTATTTATTATGAAAGTATATATGCAAGTTGCTTAATGTATGTGTTAATAAAACACTTAAGTAAGCTTCATTTATTTATGTTGCATTGAATGACAATAACTTAAAAATAGAACCCTTGTGTAAGTGAAAATAAGATACAAGAAAATTATCTGTTGATTTAATCTATTTTTTATTTTTTAGTGTTCTTTTATTTTATTATTTTATAGCACATTATTGGCACGAGCCTCTACAAGTTCATAGTGAAGTTCACATCATTGCGGCTATATATAACTTGCTCGTAAAGCTCCCGTTGAACTATATATGGTATATGTATTTTCATCATTGTTTTAATTTGTTTATCATATTTTTATACAAAGAGAAATTCAAAGCATGCAAATCAAATTTTTTTCTAAACTATTTTGGTTTATTCACCATTTTTTAAAGGGTACTAAAATTTTTTATTATTATTTCAATTTGTTTTAAGTTATTATTTTGACTATTTCTCTTTATGCCAATATTTGATATGCATATTATTATTATGTAAATTTGGTATAAATAATGGGATTGTTTTACTATTGAGAATGTTTATTATAATGATCTTTCTCAAGGTGATAGTTCTTTTTATCGATGATTAAAATTATCCTCTATGATTTCCAAGATCTAAGATGGCAAGATGCAAAATTTTTACAGGAAGTTTATTTTATTTAATATTTCATATCTAATTTTTTTTAGTTAATTCATGACCAACTATAATTGTTTTGATTAACTTATTTTATTTTTATGATCTTAGAAAAATGGTGAAAGATTTAATATCGGTATGGATTTTGATTCGGTGCTCTTGACATTGGCGTGTCTTAGCATCAAATAATTTATTTTGAAATAAAAGTTTTCTATCGATGAATTTTTTAGTTTTCTTACTTTTTGATAAAATCATCAAGGCTTAACGTTGAACAAGAAAGTTGCGATTAAAACTTTTGTAGAAGAAAATAAATTGAGGTAAATTTCACTTATCACATTACATGCTTATATGTATCTGCATTTTTGTTCATAAAAAAATATTTTTCTTAATATATGCTATTTGATAATTACTTGGTAATTATCTCTGAATGGCAATAGATTAAATTTAATATTATAAATTGATATATTTTTAATCATGATTCATAATATAATCACTCATTTTTATTAATCAAGGCCTAAAGTTCATCATAATATGTGACCTTCCATTGATTCTTAGACATCATCAAAATAGTTATTTTATATGTTTATTTGATGGTTTCAGTTTATATATATATATATATATGTATATATATAAGTTTTCTAAATTCTAAACATCATATGTAATAACCTGTTTTTCAGTAGTGTCAAAAATAGTGATTTCGGGGCCATGAATTCGACAAGTAAGCCTGTAAATACTATTATTTAATATTTACGAGTCAATTATAGTATTAAAATAAATTTTGAATTGACAAATTATGTTATTTGAATGAATAATTAAGTTCAAGTAGTAAGACCATGAGGTCAAGTGGTTTTAAAAAATAAGGCATCGAGACCTCGTTCCTATAAACCTAGCCGTAAATATTTTAATAAATATTTACGGAGTATTATTAAGGTTGTATTAAAGTTTTGTTAAGAAATTTTAATATTTATATAGTTATTTAATTAAAAAGAACTAAATTGTAAAGGATGTAAAACTTTATCTCTATTAGATGTGAATGGTTAAATAGCTTAACGAATATAAGTAGAAGGATTAAGTTGGAAAATTAACCATTCTTAGTATAGTGGGACGATTTGAGCTTTAATTTCTTTTAATTTTATATGTTTTATATGACCGAAACCATGATTGGGAGCTTGAAGCTTGGGTCATACTATGGTTGATGCATGTAACTCGTTTCTCGTAATTTTTATGTTTTTGATATCGTTGCAATTAGGTCCAATTAGCTCGTACTTTCATTTTTGAACTGTTAAGGATTTTGAATGTTGCTATTGATTTTAGATGTTAAATGATGAATTTGAGGTGTTAGTTGTTATTTATAAGTATTTTATTAAGTGATTTTTGATGAATTTAATGATTAAGGATTAAATTGTTGAAATAGAAAAAATTAATATAAATTGTGTGAAATGAGGAAAAATATGGGCTGTTATAAGATTAAAGGAAAACTGGCTAACATGAATTTCAACTAAAAATGGTAAATTTGCATGTTTTGGACTTAGGGACTAAATTGAATAAAAATGTAAAATTTGAGAGTAATTTTGTAAAAATGTAAAAAAGGAATTAATTGCATAAAATAACTTGGTTTTTGCTGTCTGAATTAATGAATTGAATGAAATTATTAATTTAGATCAAGAATGAGTGGAAATCGAGGAGAAGAGAAAATTTCCAAATAGCCCTTGTTCTTAGTCATTGTTGCAATTTAACCAGGTAAGTTCGTATGAATTGTTATTATACTAATGTTATATAAATTGAATGTTTGTTATGTCATATTAATGTAATTGAATTAGTTCGCAAATACACCAATGCTATGATGAATTTACGGACGTTGAGTCCCGGTTGAACCTTAAGAATTCGTAGGATATAAATGACATGTCATTAGCGATTTCATGTTTTGGGTGCTGGTCTTGAATGTCCTACCGATAGATGAGGTTCTGCATTTGTTGCGGATACTCCACAGCTCGTGTGAGTAGCATTGTATAACTTACATTCCGACCCATAGCTCGTGTGAGCAACGATGTAAAGGAAATGTTACAGTTATATGTTAAGCACACTTCATGTGAGCTTTCCCAAGTATCCGAAGATATTCTAAATGGTTTAACGGGCAATGTAAAGGATTGAAAAGGTAAGTTTTCAAATGGAAATATGCTTATGTTAATGAAAAAGGTTGTATGAATTAAATGATGAATTTTATCAGGAAATGGTTTATCATGTGGTTAATCCCAAAAGAGTTATGTGTAAATGCACTAACTTGTGTATTGATGATGTTTTTTAGGTTTGTGCTAAGCTTGTGGTCATGATTGATTTTTATGCTTATGCTTTGTATTATGCAAATGAAACGGGTAAGAAAAGGGAATGAAAGGGTAAGTTCATAATTGGATGTAATATTATGATATAAAAGGATTGGTGAGTGAAATGATCTACTTATATGTGAGAAATCTACTTATACTATGGATGAATTTACCTATATCATGGATAAATACACTAACTCATGAATTGATAATGTTGCTTAGGCTTATGCTAAGCATTTGGAATGGAATGGAAAGTAAGTAAATAGGATGATTCATAATCTTATGAAAAGGTTAATGATTGTGTAATGTCTTATAAAATCCTATTATGTTTGGCTCAAAAATGTAATGTAATGTTGCCATTATGGGGAGTCTAAAACACACAGTATTCTTTTCCTTTAACCAAGGTTTTGTCCCACTGAATTTTCCTGGTAAAGGCTTTTAACGAGGCAACTTGTAGTAGGAGATTGTGCACTTTTTTTCCTTCATTATATTTTTATCCCACAAGGTTTTTCCTAATAAATGTTTAAATAGCACACAGTTTTCTCTAATGGACATCCAAAGGGGAGTGTTACAAATATATAAATATGGATGTCCATATTCTAACCCCTTTATTTATTAGAATAAACCCCATCATTTCGTTATGAAAGTAAATATGCAAGTTGCTTAATGTATATGTTAAAAGCACTTAAATAAGCTTTATTTATTTGTGTTGCATAGAATGACAATGACTTATAAATGCAACCCTTGTGTGAGTGAAAATAAGATATGAGAAAATTATCTGTTGATTTGATCTATTATTTAGTTTTTATTATTCTTTTATTTGATTATTTTATAACAATATACATGACATCTAGATAAAATCTTGTCAGTGCGATTCCTATCTCATTCTTAACTCTTTATCAATGATAAAAACTTAAAATTAAGCAAAGATATAAGACTATTTTTGTAGTTTATTATAATTAAATTAAAAAAATACTTTTTTAATTAAATTAAAAAAATTGATTTAGTTGAAATTCAAAATTAAAATTAACTAATAAAATTAGATTAATTCAAAATTTTAAATTAAAAAACTGAAAATAATAAATTTATAAATCATAAATTGCAAAACTAAAATGCAAATTTAAATTTCAGTTCCAAACTGTAAAATGAACTATTTAAATAATTAAAAAATATTTTATTTTTCCTATTTCTGATATCATAGGTATGATATGTATCTTTTCGTGGAGGTCGGTTAATGGTAAGCGAAAAACACGAAGGGCAAAAATGAGGAAAATGATTTTTGAAGCGGACAAACTGAGCTCTCAGGGTAGACATTTTCGCGGAACTTTGATCGTCAAGAGGAGAGGAGCGATCGAAAGGTGCGATTCTCTCTCACCAATTCCCCTTTTTCATTTTTTTTTTCTTTTTCCTTCTGAAATTGATTTTGTGAAAATGAAAAGAAATGGGAAGCCTTTTTTTATTTAGATTTGTTAATGATTGTTGGGAGTTAATTTGATAGTTTCAAACTATTTTTGTATTTATTCCTGCATTTTATCAACAATCAAACTGAGTTCAATGGCAGTTCATTGGATTAATCGGCGGATTGGATTACTTGTTTCTTTATAGTTCATTCAAATGGATTATTGTTTCCTTTTTATTTGAGATTTCACCCTTTACTATCCTTCTCATTTTTGGTTTAATTACTTGTATGTACTTTTACTTCATTATTCTAACTTCTTTTGTAATTAGTGATTTTCAATTTTTGAGGGGGATAATCTATGTGTGCAATAGTTCAGTGGCTTAGACATAATCCATTTTGACTCAACAAAGCTAGTTAATGTTGCTGAGTAATTTGGCCCTAGGATAATGAGATTTTTGCTGCCAAGAACTCTCTGATGATGAAGCATCTATTGAAGTTTTTTTTTTCCTGTTTCATAATAATTTATGTGTAACATTCTTCATCACTTGGCACTATTAGCATTTTTTGTGTGGTTTTACATGGTTTTGTACGAGATTTGAGTAGCTAGGCTTTTGATACAATTTGGTATATTGACCTTTGGTGTTTCCTAGTACAACAATACCTAATTTCTCAATTTGTAGTGTTTTCACTAAAACCATTATTTACCTTTCAGCCTCTTTCAGGTTTGGTTCTTACTTTGCCATTCTTATGCTTTCCGTAAAATAGTAGCAGAAACAAGCCTGATTAATGGTTATTATAATGAATCAGCAATGTCACTCTGTTTTACTTCATAATAGTTTAGATGCTTCATTTTCCATATATTAGTGTCAATAAGTGTTTATGGTAATGTTTTAATGGATCAGGAGTATTTGGAGCTTGTTGTTGGCACTCAGTGGTTTTCCAGATGAAGTAATTCTGAACATTTTCCGTGTTTATTTTGTTTCGTTTCCTTTTTCCTTTCAGAAGGGGATAGGATGGGATGATTGGTGGCTAACTTTTTTCATTAATTTTTTTACCATTATTCTATATAGCATATGATAAGAAACTACTAGTATATTTGAAGCATTTTCTTGCTTTTCTGAACAATGTCAAGTTCTTCAGCTTCAATCATTAGCCTTTATTCTCCCTATTTAGCTTTTATCTAAGTAGTTCTTTAACAAAGGAGCTTTATTTATTTTATGGCATTTTATCAGTTTTTTATATATTGAGTATTAGATATCTTATGCATGGCTAAGATTATCATGTATCTTTAGGGTTTATATCTAAGGCTATAAAAAAAAATTATTTGCAAAAAAGCCTAGTAATTTTACTTGCAAGAAGAAAGCCTATATAAATAAGTTGTAGGCTTCAAAACCAATCTTAACATTCTTATTTTTTTTCTTTGAATTAATTTAAAGGAATTTAAGGGTTTTTTTACCCTCAGTTTTCCAGGGTTTCAACTGTTTTCTTACTTGTTTGTTCAGCATTACTCCTTCACATCACTGTGGTTTTCTCTCATACACCACATCATTCTTGTTGTGGCTTTCTTTAATATATTGACCTTGCAAATTGTTCAAAATAATTAGTATTCATGAGTTATTTGTTCATTTAAGAAAAGACTCTTAATTTGTAGTAGTTATTAACTGTAGGTAAGCCTGTTGCACCAATGAAAATGGGGTAAATGTGCTCATTTTAGTTATTTATATGATGTGATGAGTAACAGTGCATTATGTGGATGTAGCACTAATAAGGAAGGACTAGTAAACACATCTAGAAACTAGCCCCTTGGTTAGGTATGGCTGGAGTCTAGATCTAGTTTCTTGAGTCAAGTATTAACCTTTTGTAGTATGTTCCCATTTTGCATTATAAGTATTCATTTTTATGTCCCAATTTTATTTTAATTTGCTTCTGAAGAAAGAATTATTGTTTTTTTTTTTCCTTTTTATAGTTACATTTTTCTTAGTTGTGTTTTGGATCTAATTAGTAATAATTCTCTGTTGGGGTAACAGTAGGCGTGTAAGATGGAATGAGGAGAATTTGTAGAAATTGAAGCAAACAAACCTGTAAGGAAGAAAATAATTGAACCCAAGACACCGTACCATCCCATGATTGATGATGATGATGGTATGCATAGTGTTTACCCTTCTACATAAGTTTAGTATTTCATGCTTAGATACTTGTGTAATTATTCACAAATTGGTGTTGAACTAGCTTTATTTTTAATTTATTTCTGCTTTGGGTTAGAACTTTATTCTGAAAGTTGAATTGCATTTTCACATTGCAATCTGGCTCTTGATTTGCAGGGTCTTTGTCTCCTGTAGGGCATGGTTTCAATGATTGTATCGCTGATGCTATGGATGCAGAGGAGTTGCGATCTGCTTTGAAGGATGTGGCTTCCTCGAGCAAAAAAACAATTGGGCAGTCTAGTGGTTGGACATCTTCTGATGATGATGATGATCCTATGGAAGAAGGTTTGCTAACTATTGTTGCTAAATAGTCCTTTTCCCTTGGAATATTGAAAATGGTTTTACTATAGTTAAAGTTGATTAGTGTTTTTGATGACTTGCTTTATCAGTTTATCTTTCATTAGAGTAAAATTGTGCAAATCCTTGTCAGATTGAATTGTACAAGGTTTGTTCTAGTAGAAAACCTTTTTATTGTTAAACACCAAAACCCTTTCTTGTTTTCCTAGTAAAACTAGGGTGTGAGGTTGAGTGTTGAAATGCTTAGGATTTAGCTTTGTTGTGTCTGTTGAAAGATTCACAATGTTGAAATTCATAAAAGGGTTATTGCATCTAAACTTCTGCTTTACGTTATAGTTAGGAATTGTCATTTTCTTGTGTCATTTTCTCTTGGTTCCATTCATATATGTATGGTTCTCTTAGTTTCTTTAGTACTCATTCAATTATTTAGCAAGTAAACAGAAACAAGTAAGATGTACTAAGATCATATATATATCTCGTTCTACAGCATGAAGGTTCACACTGCTATTTCCTCCAACATTCCATCATATTACTCTTTAGTTGATAACTCGTTATGATTTACTATCTTGTTTATCTGTGGTTGATAGTTTTAAGCCTGGTTTACTGAAACAGATGGAGTGGTATGAGTTTTAAGGAGCATAAAAGCACATTATAATTGAGTAAAACAAAAATTTCCTTGAAGAGGTATGATGTTGATTCGTTCATCTTAGGTATCAAAGAAGAAAAAGATGAAGGCAATGCAACTTTGCCTCAAGATCTTCTGCAGGACAGCTAATGGATTGTAGAAGTCATCTGTACTATGTCTGAGATGTTCAGGCCGACTCTTTGACATCCTTTTGTGGTAGTTTGATGCTATTTTGGTGCCAAAGAAAAAGAAACTATAGTTATGTATTTTTTATCCCTTTTGACTTAAAATTGTACATCATATTCCTAGTTTGGCATGTTTGTATTGAGTATTGTGTTACTCCTAACATTTTATGTTGTTATTTACTGTGAAGAAAAGGTATTGTTAACTACAAGCAAAATATGGGAATTTGTTCATCATTAAATGAGATTATCCTGTAATATATGCAGTTCACCTATTGTGCACCAGATTGATAGAAATGTAGCTATGGTTTAAATGAAGAATATTTCTCAAGGGATTGTTAAGTTTGTGGACACTGATGCCTTCTTTAAGACTTGGAACAAAATGTTGACTAGGTATACTCAGGATCTGATCGAATTTTCTTAGATTATATAATATGAAATATATATAATATTAATAAATAAATAATCTTAATACACAATGATTATAATATTTTATAGCATAATGACTTATCTGGTCTTTTATTTATTTTTCGCTTATTTTAGTTCATAATTTGTACTGTCTGTCAAATTAGTAAAAAGTAAATGAAAATATTTAGTTTTACTAAAAAATAAATGAAATATGTAGTTTTACTAAAAATAAATGAAATATTTAGTTAACTTTTTCGATATTTAAACAATTAATTATTTTTAAATTAAAAAAATGTTTTATAATTTTATGATATAATAATTTTAGAATTTCAAAAATGATCTTTTTCATTTTTAAAAATTTTAAATTTAAAAAGTTAATTCATTACTGATATTATATCCATCACATCAGCAAAGTTAATAGACATTAATTTTTTTATTTATTTTAGGATGATTTAACAAATAGTACAAATGCAAAAGTTAAAAAGAGGTGAAAATTTAATTGGTGGGTTAAAATATTTCTTTTATAAAGTTAAAAGACCAAATAAGTCATTATGTCTATTTTATTTAGATATATTATAGAAAAACTGACATATAGATATAAAAAAAAATTATAAAAATTAAAATAAATACAAACTAAACATGAAAATTATAATAAAATTAATTAACCTTGATTTGATAAACATATTAA
>NC_053432.1:24641447-24662756 GCF_007990345.1 Gossypium hirsutum | reverse complement strand
TTGGTGGGATACTAGGCAATCCGAAACTTTTTTGAATGATATTCAAGAAAAGAGTATTCTAGAACAATTCATAGAAGTAGAGGAACTCTTCCTGTTGGACGAAATGATAAAAGAATACCCGGAAACACATCTACAAAAGCTTCGTATAGGAATCCAAAAAGAAACGATCCAATTGATCAAGCTGCACAATGAGGATCATATCCATACGATTTTGCACTTCTCGACCAATCTAATCTGTTTCGTTATTCTAAGTGGTTATTCTATTTTGGGGAATGAAGAACTTCTTATTCTTAACTCTTGGGTTCAAGAATTCCTATATAATTTAAGCGACACAATAAAAGCTTTTTCTATTCTTTTATTAACAGATTTATGTATAGGATTTCATTCGCCCCACGGTTGGGAACTAATGATTGGCTCTATATACAAAGATTTTGGATTTGCTCATAATGATCAAATTATATCTGGTCTTGTTTCTACTTTTCCAGTCATTCTAGATACAATTTTTAAATATTGGATCTTTCGTTATTTAAATCGTGTATTTTGTTATACTCTAGTCAATCAAATCTGTTGAATTATTGTTCATATTAATAATGAATCGAAATTGATAAGGAGTTGGTCAATGATGCTCGAACATATACTTGTTTTGAGTGCCTATTTATTTTCTATCGGTATTTATGGATTGATCACGAGTCGAAATATGGTTAGGGCCCTTATGTGTCTTGAACTTATACTGAATGCGGTTAATATAAATTTTGTAACATTTTCTGATTTTTTTGATAGTCGGCAATTAAAGGGAAATATTTTCTCAATTTTTGTTATAGCTATTGCAGCCGCTGAAGCAGCTATTGGATCAGCTATTGTGTCCTCGATTTATCGTAACAGAAAATCAACGCGTATCAATCAATCAACTTTGTTGAATAAGTAATATTAATAATATTAAATTATAAGATTCACCAATTTGAATTAGCATGTACAATATGTTGGAATCTACATCATGTTTCTTCAAAAAATACCGCTAAAGACCAGGACCTTTAGCGGCGCTTCTTCAAAAAACACCGCTATAGACCAGGATCTTTAGCGGCGCTTTTTTAAAAAACGCCGCTAATTTGCCCAGTTTTGCAGTATGTATTTTTGCACCGATATCTAACCCTCCTGCAAGAAATTCAATCAAAAACAGCAAATATACCATGAAATCCAACCAAAACACGCAAATTTAAATAATACAAAATTATAGGAAAAATATATTATATCAATTGTAAATGAATATTCAAAATATTCTTAAAATAATGTTAAAAGTTACAAGAAAATAAATGTCTATGATGGCAGATTTTGAAATTGTTGGAACATAGTCATCATAGACTGAAGCTGTTGCTGGAGTTTATTGTATTTCCTGTTCTGCTCCGCCTCCCTCACTGCTGCCTCTGCCTCCCTCGTTGCTGCCTCCGCTCTAAGTTGAGAAATTTGCTCATCTGTGCTAGCTTGTATTTGAACTATCTGATCTTTTAACCTCTGAACTTCAGCTTGACTTTGACTCCCGGAAGGCATGTATTGGTGCGAGGTGGATCCAAAATATTGGGTCGGGTTAACACCAGATCCTTGAAATCTAACCCGACCATACCTTTCAGGACCCAAAACTTCATTAATAATTCTGTTATCAATATCCTCAAAATTAACAGAACTATCAGTCGAAGCAGTCGCTTCATACTCTGCCTTCTTATCTTTTAGTTTCTCCTAATAAATTAGTCAAAGAGTTAGAAACGAAATATACAAAAAAAATGAATACAACATAACATTATTTAAATTAAACTAATATTAACGATGAATTAAAACATTATAATTAAATATTATAAATATTTATAATGAATCAATTTTTATTAAGTAAATATACCATAATTTCTGCAGCCTCAGATGACATCGTTGTTCCCTCTTTTTTCCTGTGCGTAATGTCAAAAAGTTGAAGGCATCCAACTTTTTGACCAGACGAATCTTCCTACAATATAGTAGTAAAATTATTATTTAGTAGTAAAAAGTTATTAATACTTGATAGATTTAATAAATCCATAGTACCGCGGCCTGAGCTACACAAGCAAAACTTTTCGACCCTGCCGTGTGCGTAAACTTTTGTTTTTGCCTGCTGCTTGTTCCAACTCGCTCACGGTCCTACATAATGAAATTATTATTACGTATATAGTAAATACTATAAACCGAAAAATTTATAAGAGTTTGCAAGTACATAATACCTCTCCTTTCTTCGAATTCCAAAATCGAACCGCATCTTCCCATTGGTACCTCAGCATTCCCGGTGGGACATTTTGTAATTTTTCTTCAAGGCTTATGGGTTTTTTAAAATATTCTTTTTTCAAAATGCTTTTATTGTCTCTCCATTTTTTACCCAATGCCTTCTTGATATTGGCATCAGAGACCTCTAAAGCAAACCTATCCTGAAAAACACAAGTTTAGGAAGTAAATATAAATGAAAATTAAACCAAAGTATTATAATTACATTAACGTTTTGTTACCTTAATATTAGAGAGAGCTTGATTTTTATTGCTATCAGGCATGTTATGCCATGATTCGTAGTTGATGGGCAACATATTGGCATTTCGTGCTATAATGCCCAAATAGCCTGCTAAAAGTCGAGCTTCTTGTCCAACAGGCTAACCATGGCTGTTTCTAGTTACTTTGACACGCTCGACAGAATTTAAGTTATATAAATCTGTTAGTAGCGTACGTCCTCGACCTCTGCGCGTCCCACCATTTTCAGCTGAAAAATAATAAATTATTACTGTATTGAAATTTAAAAATAAATCAGTAATAAAATTTAATACAATTTGTAAAATAAACTTAACATTACTTTGAAATTCCACAGACTCGTCAAGTGCCTCCGGCACGCTTGAAGATCCAACAACTGTCTGCTGTTCAGTACTTACTTCTTCTGAATTTGTAGTATTCTGTACAATACTAAGATCTCTTAATCTTCTTCTAGGCATTTTTCCTGCAACACATAAAATAGATAAAATTTTAGTAAGAAATAACAATAATAGTAAATATAAAATAGGTAAATTATATAACATGACCAATGTTAAAATTATAACATTACATATAAATAAAAAATCATAAAATCTTACTACATCATAAATCGTAAATATCTTCGTCTACATCCTGACGAACCCATTGAAATTGTGTACTAGTACTAGGGATATTTTCATCTAAGTCTTGTTCTGGAAAAGGCAAAGTTTCTGATCTTTCAACGATGTCATCTTTACTTCCATTCCCCATGTCAAACAAGTCTCTAGGGGTGTTTCGGAGTACAACGTACCAACCCTCATCAATTGGATCTTTCGAGTAAAAAACTTGTTTAACTTGAGAAGAAAATACATACGGCTCGTCTGTCAAATGTTCTCCAGTGTGAATTAATCGAGAGAAATTCACCATTGTAAAACCAAACTGATCATTTTTAATTCCGCGAGCAGTATTAGCATCAGCCCATCACATCGAAATAAGACAACTTTCCATTTTCCATAATAATCCAACTCAATAATGTCGGTTAGAAGTCCATAATACTCCACATTTCCCTCAACAGGATTACTGTCCCTAGCACTAGCGTAACTTGTAATTAAAGAATTAACAACTACTCCACAATTTTGAGTTCTTCTCAATCTCTCGCGATATTTGGTATGAAATCTGAATCCATTCATGATGAAGCCACTATATCTTTTTACTACTCGATTCGGACCTTGGGAAACCATTTAACTTCGTCATTAACAACATTCCCACTCCAAACCTATTGAATTGAAAGTAAATTGAGTAATTATAAATGTTATGAGAAAACATTATTATTTGTCAATAAAATGTTGAGTTGCATACCGTTTGGCTTAACCATTCATGAAAAGATTCTGCGAATAACCTATTAATCTCACGATGTTGTAATCTTCGTGAGCGTGGATGAGATCTTAAGATTTGTTTGTACTCACTATGTTAAACACATGTTTAATTCGTTAAAAAATAAACAAATCAAAAAAGAAAGAATATTTATCATATTCTAAAACTTACTTGCGTAATTGTTCAAGTGCATCGTGGTGGAAAAGAACATATCTATGTGCTTGTATCCAAGATCGGTCATCTAATTCTACAATTTCAACTTTGCCGATTGGTTCTCCATAACTTTGAAATAAATAAGTTTTGTCCAAGTTAGGATCATTGAGTCTGGCATTTCTACTTGGTCTATTCAATCTTGTTTCAACATCTAAATATATAGAACAGAATGTCATACTCTCCTCTGCCAAGTAGCCTTCAGCAATTGATCCTTCCGGATAACGCTTGTTACGACAATAAGACTTCAATTTGCTTAGGAACCTAAACACCATATACAACATTATCAAAACTGGTAACTATAGGTATAAAGGTGAATGCCTTTGAAATAAATTAGCACCTTTCAATTGGATACATCCAACGATAGAAAACCGGCCCACCAATTATTGCTTCACGAGGAAGATGAATGACAAGGTGCACCATAATAGTGAAGAAGGAAGGTGGAAAGATCTTCTCCAAATTGCATAATGTCAAAGCGGCTCGATCTTGTACTTTTTCAAGTTCTTCAACATTCAGAACTTTGCCACAAATTGCTTTCATTATATTGGACAGATCAATTATACAGGACGTTACCTTCTTTGACATACAGCACCGTAAAGCAACTGGAAGTAGATCTTGCATCAGGATGTGATAGTCATGTGATTTTAATGAATATAGTCTTCGATCTTTAAGACTTACACATCGAGATATATTTGATGAATACGCATCCGGAACCTTTATATCCTTCAACATCGTGCAGAACATTTCTTTCTCTTCCTTTAACATTGCAAAAATTGTAGGCGGCAACCAATATTTTCCATTAGGAAGTACTTGGGGATGAAGATCATGCCTAATTCCCATGTGAACTAAATCAAGTCGACTCTGAAAATTATCTTTTGATTTACCATCGACGTTCAAAATTGTCCGGATGATGTTCTCGCAGACATTCTTCTCAATATGCATCACATCAAGATTGTGGCGTAATATGTAATGCTCCCAATAAGGCAACTCAAAAAAAATACTTCTTTTCTTCCACAACTCCGCCTCATTAGGGTCATCCACCTCGTCAGATTCATCATCAGATTCATCCCTCGATCGTCTATTTGTTTTCCTGTTAGATGGTTGATTCAGCTTCCCGTAACTAAAATCTATATCTTTTAACATGAATAAGATTTCAAATCCAATGGTCTGCTCAGGAGCTTTTTTCAACTCTTTAGTACCGTCAAATAAAGCCTTCTGAAATCTATATCTATGATTTTCATCTAACCACCGACGATGCCCCATATAGCAGAACTTCTTCCCATTATATAACCACTGTGAACACGTTTGAGCAGCACAACAAGGACAAGCATAACTTCCTTTGGTACTCCAACCCGATAAATTCGCATATGCCGGGAAATCATTAATTGTCCACATCAAAGCAGCACGTAGGTAAAAGTTCTCCTTTCTCAATACATCATACGTCTCAACACCCGCCCATAATTGTTTTAACTCTTCAATAAGTGGCTGCAGATATATGTCAATATCATTTCCGGGGCCTTTCTCTCCGGGGATAATCATAGATAATATCAAAGAAGATTGCTTCATGCAGAGCCATGGAGGCAAATTATAAGGAACAAGGACCACAGGCCAAGTACTGTACGAGGTACTCATGATTTTAAAAGGATTAAATTCGTCAGATGCTAACCCGAGCCTTACACTCCGAGGATCACTTGCAAAGCTTGGAAATTTATTGTCAAATGATTTCCATGCAAAAGAATCTGCAGGATGCCTTAATAATCCATCATCCGTTCATTGATCATGATGCCACGTCATAAACTCAGCTGTCTTTGACGACATGAATAGCCTTTGAAGCCTTGGGATTAGCGGGAAATATCGCAAAATCTTGTTCGGCTTCCTTCTTGACTGTGGCCCATATTCATCCTCATTAACATCTTCTGCATCTCTATTCATCCAATGAGATTTACCGCAAACATGACAAGACTGTTGATTTCTCCGATCACCCCAATACAATATGCAATCATTTGGGCAACTATGAATTTTGTTGTACCCAAAGCCCAAATCTTTTATCACTTTCTTCATGTCTTTACATGATTGCGGGATTTTTGCAAACGGGAACATTTCTCTCAAAAGCTCTAACAGCATTGTCAAAGAGTTTCCGGTCCACCCTCCCAAACATTTTAAGTGGAAAAGGCGAATACAGAATGACATTTTCAAAAATTTTGATCCCTCATAAAGTTCTTCATTCATTTCACCAAGTAACGTGTAGAACTTCGCCGCTTCTTCATTCGGTTGTTCATCTGGTACACTTCTTCTCGTTTCCATAAAAGTATTCCCACCGATATTATAATCATCGGATGCAACATAGTTTGGTGGAAATGATTGGAAACCTTCACTCCGCATATTAAATGCATCCCGCATCATACCTTCCATGTCATCTTCTCTAACATACTGACGGTAACCACTATAAGGATATCCCGGATTAATCGTCGAAGAGGCTCCACTAGGTGTACACTCTCCATGGAAAATCCATTTTTATACCCCCGAATGAAGCCATCAACAATTAGATGTTCGTAGACAACTTCACGATAATGCCAATAGATATTGCCACACTTCTTACACGGGCAAAGAATCATATTCTCTTGGCTTGTATTGTGAAATGCAAAATCTAAAAAAGATTGCACTCCATTTTGATACTCGTTGCTTGCCCTTGAAAAATTCATCCAAGTCCTATCCATTTCGTAGTTGTTGAAGTCTAAAGTTGGCAATAAGTTACACGGGTAAGTTGTTTATTATGTAAGTCTTGATATGATATATTTTTATGTTTTATGTAAGTTATGTAGATTATGTAAGTTATGAAATTTGAACTTTAAACTATATGCTTTTAATGAAATTATTAGATTAAACTACATGTATTAGTTAAGTTATGTAAGTTGTTATGTACGTTATGTGAGTTATGTAAATTATGTAAGTTATGTGAGTTATGTAAGTTGTTATGTAAATTATGTAAGTTATGTGAGTTATGTAAATTGTTATGTAAATTATGTAGGTTATATGAGTTTTTTAAGTTATGTAATTTATTTAAGTAATGATCAATATTAATACTATTTTGATAAAAATTAGTTATAACTTTTAAAGACATTTAAAAATATTAAATATTAAAATCAAACATTATTAATATAAAAAATAGTAATTTGAATATAATAATATCAAAAAAGAATCGTAGTTTAATTTTTATAAGTAAATTTGAAATAAATTAAGGTTATATAAATATTCAATAGTAAATGAGATCGATATAACTTTTTCCAAGTCTTTTTGAATTTTTTAAGATTCATCATACGTGGCGTTGTTACACCTAGGGAGGATCCATTATATCTTACACCTCGATATAAGGCAACCTGTCAGATTTCCAGCCTATATACTTCGAATCTTTAAAATATTTAAAATAAGGTTGGAGAGAAGGTCAGCTATTGTTGTAATTTTAATGAACAAGCAAGCTACATGGTAATAAATATTCAATAGTAAATGAGCTCGATAGAACTTTTTTCAAGTCTTTTTGAATTTTTAAGATTCATCATGCGTGGCGTTGTTACACCTAGGAAGGATCCATTATATCTTACAACTCGATATAAGGCAACCCGTCAGGTTTCCAGCCTATATACTTTGAATCTTTAAAATATTTAAAATAAGGTTGGAGAGAATGTCAGTTATTGTTGTAATTTTAATGGACAAGCAAGCTACATGGTAATAAAATTAATTCATACTTATTCATACTCCACTCTCACCAGCAAACAGAGGCTGGAGTCAAAAAAGTAATATTTGTTAAGTAATTTAAAGTGAAAATGCATAGAAATAAGGAAAAAATTTAGCAACGAAACCTGTACCTAGAATAGATGTCAATGGCTGTGGTGTATTTAGTTGCACCAAATATTAATTCAGGTGCTCGATAGTACCTAGAACAGATGTAAGATTATAAGAGTAGCACCAAATATATTTCTGTTTAAGCAAATATAAAAACTTTATCTATATCAGTACCAAATATTAATTCGAAGATTAAATGGCAGATTCAGTTGAACCACTAGTTGCAGGAGGAGCAGGAAGTAGTAACTGATGTTGAATCTGGTCCAAACAGAAAGTGTTTTTTTTTTTAGTGAAGCAGCAATGAAAAGAAAAATATGATATGCCTTTGTATATATGCCATAGATATTTTGGGTTAACCTCATCTGAATTCCTAAAAGCATCAAAACCAGATAATGGATTCTAATTTTCCCAAATAAGCTAATTTTGGGTCCCATCAACTTCACCAGTTCCCTGTTTACAACCCTACAAGACCCTTTAGCCTGTAATAATATGTCTTTTACCTGCAAAATCAAAAAAATAATAATACCTCATATCAGTTAAATCTTGAATTGATTATGGTTTTACAACTTAAATAAGAATTTGCCAATGTTTGCTTATGCAAGCTAGGCCATGATAACCCTTAGACCCATCCAAGGAGTTAGGCTTGATAGGTTTGACCCTCCTAAGTTGGTCATGGCTCAACCGGATTTAAACTTAGGCAAAAAATTTTAAAAATGAATTTGAATCGAGACTTGACCCATGTACAAATTTAATGTCCCTGATTCAAACAAGCTTTATGAGGACCTGATACGAGTCATTAGAACACAATACACTGAAGGGATCAAGCAGAAGCTGCAGGCAAAACCAGGTTCAGTTCCTGGTCTAGCCCAACAAATAGACAAGGCAAGTGATATGCATTAGAGTTTAGAGATAGCTTTTAGGGACGATTTTCAAAGCTTCTAGGGACAATTTGTCGTCCCAAAATATGATTTAATTTTTGATCTAAAAAAGAAAGAAAGTATATGATTTTATCCCCTGAGATGTGACTTAAAGCACCATTCGTGAGAATATTTTTGGAGGGTTTCACTTTTGGACAACAAGATGGTGATTTAGATTGTAGCATTTTCAATTGTGACCTGTTTTATGAAAAGGTTACAAATTGAGATGATATGAGAAGAAGAAAAAAAAAGGGAACCTATTTGATTTATCCACCTTACTTACTTTTTTCTATTACATGCCCCATTTTCCTTTCCTATAATTTTGATTTGATTATCATTTGTGAAAGGGTTCATCTCCCCTATCCTTTAACACTGCTCCAAAATATGATATATTATTACATGCTAAATAATATATCAGCTAATACCCTTTCAATCTTTGGCAGTTTCCCTCCTACTTAGAGCTTAAGTTTTTTCAGCATTTTTTACTTATTACCAGACACATGTAACTACATGAAACTGAAAACCCCCAGAACCTGGTTCCCACTTAATGAATGAAACTTGGCCTTATATGTATCTACTGCTATTCTATATATATATTTGATAAGATAAAGCAATTTCCATATACCATACTAGGAAAACGAAAATCCTATATATATTATTTAGAATACTTTTATTTAATAAACTCATAATTGACACAAAGACTAGAGCATGAAGCTTAAGAACAGTGCAAAAAGAGCTCAAATTATTGTATAACAGCATATACAGAATTATAGCAAGGTAGCTCACTTACATTAATTTTGGTGGATAGTCGAAGAACATATATCACTGCTCTAGCGCATACAGTTATACTAATGGTGTTTTTTTTTCCATGGAAATAATATCTGGTCGACAGTAATTATGAGTTAATTTTCTTTTTTTAGAGTTAATTGTATCTTAGAAATGAGCAACTCTTCAATTGTTTTGTCAGTCGGATTGTCCATGCTCAGTTATTCGATCTTTCAGTGGATATGAACTAACCTTTAACCCAAATAGATTCCTATCATAGCTCAAATCAAGATACAACAAACAACGATTCAAAATTGTGTGAACATGATACGAGATCTTTGTGTTCGAAAAAATAAGTGGCTGAGGATTTTGCTTTCGTGGTTGTCATTGAGTGCATTCAGACACAATTGCCAACCCAAAATGAATATCCTACAACTTGGTTGACCAACACTTCATCCAACATCATCCAAAACCCATAGGTTAAACAAAGAAGAAATAAATTGTTCTCAAATAAAAGCACAACTTACCTGAAATTTTACACTCCGATGAAGCAAACGAGTAACCTCCAAAACAGAAAAGCGATTCAAGTCAGATGCATGTTAGCTCGACAATGAATCTTAACCGTGCTTGCTGATTCTTTTAGGGGAAATTTAGGGTTTAGAAGAAATTACAGAATTGGGGAAATCTATTTTGGGGGGAATGGGTATCGGGCATGAGAAAGAAGCAAACACTTCAAGGAAAACGGCACTGTTCAAGGTAAAAAATTATGTTTTTTGTGGCATTTTTTTAAAAACGCCGCTAATCCCCTAAATATCCATTTAAAATGATGCTTTTTTTAATATTTTAATTTTTTGCGGCGTTTTTAAAACGCCGCTAATCCCCTAAATATCCATTTAAAATGATGCTTTTTTTAATATTTTAATTTTTTGCGGCGTTTTTTTTTAAAACGCCGCTAATCCCTTAAATCTCCAATTTAATTTTACTTAAATCCCTTAAATCTTTATAAATACTTAAAGTAAATTTATTTAAATCTAATGATATTGTTTTAATTTTTTTTATAAATATATACATGTTATTTTCATTTGATATTTATTAATTTTTTAAATATAAACAAGTTAAATATTTTTAATTATATTTTTTTCTATTAGTTGTTGAATTATATGTAAGTTGTGGATTTAGTCCTTTTACTTTCATTTTGTTATTTTTAGTCATTTTAATTTTCAAATTTTAAAATTGTAGTATTAATTAAATGGTAGCTATTAAATTCATTAAGTTTTGCTATTTCTAAAATCTAATGTAACAAACATATTACTCACAAAAAGCCAGTTACGGATTTAACGGTTGTCATTTGTGTCAAAATTAATAATTTAAAATTTGAAAAGTATATATAGGGACCAATAATAATCTAATTGGATAACATGAACTCAACCTACAACTTTACGCACAATACCAAGACTAATAGCATAATTTAACCAAACATATATAATTGCTATCATTTGAGTCACCATGACTAAAATTTTAAATTTTGAAAAGTACAAATGATAAAATTGATCGATTTGAAAAATACAGGGACTAAAACTATTCAAATTAAAATATAAGGACTAAATACACATTTTACATATAGTACATGGGATAATAGCATAATTTGCCTTTTTTTTTAAATTAATACAACTATTGATTCAAACCCATACATATGAAAATGACGACGTTTACTTTAAAGTACTATGTTTTTGTGGCGTTTTTTTTAAAACGCCGCTAATCCCCTAAATCTTCATATAAAACGACGCCGTTACGTTATACTTTTTTTCTTTTTGTGGCGTTTTTTTTTTAAAAACGCCGGTACTCCCCTAAAAATCCAATAAAAACGACGCCGTTTTCGTTAAACTGCTATGTTTTTTGCGGCGTTTTTAAAAAATGCCGCTACTCTCCTAAATATCCAATTAAAACGACGCCGTTTTTGTTAACTGCTATGTTTTTTGCGGCGTTTTTTAAATAAACGCCAGTAATCTCTTAGTTTTTATATTTCATTTTTATTTGTTATATTCTATGACAATTTTAAGTTTAAATTTCACTTAAATAAATTAAGCGTAGAGGAATTAATTTGAATTGAATTATTTTTAATATATCAAAATATTTTTAGATTAAATCTTAAACCATTTTATTTATATAAACTATTATCTCTTAAATAATTTAAACTGTAATTATAATTTTAATATAATATTCAAATTAATATTATCTCTTTTACAATTATATAAGAAATCGTTTAATATATAAATTAAAAAACACTACTTAATCATAACCCTAAAACCTTAAACCCCTATCCCATAAACACTAAAGTACTCTAAGGCGCTCTAAATTATAAAGCCTAAACCTTAAACCCTAATTAAACTGGCCTAAACCCTAAACCATGAACACTTAAATCCTTAAACCCTAAACCCTAAACCCTAATTCCCAAATCCTAACAATTAAATCATAAACCCCACACCCTAAACCCTAAACTCCAAATCATAATCCCTATATATATATATATATATTACAAGGGACAAAGACAATTAAAAAGGAATTTTATTGCTTATCTAAACTCTAAACCTCTTAACCCCTATCCCATAAACACTAAATCCTTAACCCCAAAACCTTACACCTTAAACTCCAACCCTAACCCCTAAACCTTAAATCATATTAATCCCTCTTTTACGATTATATAAGAAAATATTTAATATATTGTATAACAATAAATTTTAATAATTATTATTTTAGGGGTTATAGATTAGTGTTTATGATTTTTTTAAGGTTTAGGGGTTATATGACTTTTAGCGGCGTTTTACCAAAAGCGCCGCTAATGCTCGGGTCTTTAGCGGCGTTTTTACTAAAACGCCGCTATTGCTCTGTTTTTAGCGGCATTTTTTGTAAGACGCCGCTATTGCTCTGTGTTTGACAATTTTTGTGGCGTTTTTTGGTAAAACGCCGCTAAAGCCCTATTTTCATGTAGTGGGAATACTATTGAATACACAGAAACTTACACAAAAGTGTTACATAACATACGTAGCTAAAGCTATCTCATATCATGCAACGCTCACAATAGAGTTACTCGCGAGCTTGCTCATATAAGCCATCGATCAAGGTGTAACTACACAGGCTGTTTACAAAAGCTGTCAGGTATCCAACCTCTCAAGGATTACCTAGTCACCGGTAGGACACACAAGACCATTGCCCAAAACTCGATCACATGTATTGCATCCATTATGAACTCAAACCACTCAACGAGCTCGGATGCTCGCGTCCATAATGAACTCAGACCACTCAACGAGCTCGGATGCCACATATATCACGAACCCGGACGACTCAACGAGTTCAAACTTCTTAATTCCTGGTGACATGTCACTTGTATCCTAGACTATTCCGAAGGTTCAAACGGGATTTTCCTCACTCGCAAAGGCATACTTTGTCTTACTTGCTCGTGATGTCGTATGTAACTGCCATAATATCATTTGTGCTTTCATGTCAACCAATAAGCATATAACTCATAATAATAAGAAAACAATTATCACATAATATCAAAACATTAAAAACATGCTACAACACCTCATTATTTGCATATGCACTTACCTCGGTAGAAAAATAACGACAATCGAGCCTAATCGTCGTATACTTTATTCTCCCCTCGATCAAGGCCCGATTCACGTTTTTCTTGATCTATAATGCCAAATTTAACTTGTTTATTAATCACATTACGCAAATCGATCCATACTTCATGCTTTGGTAAAATTTACCCTTTTACCCCTATCTTTTCACTTATTTATGATTTTGTCTCTAGGCTCGTAAAATGAAATGCATGCATTTTCTTGGTTACCCAAGCCTAGCCGAACCTTTACTATGCTCATATTAGCCTATATTTTCCTTTATTTCACATTATTACTACTCACTTTTACACTTTTACAAACAAGTCCCCCTTTTTAGGTGTTTTCACTAAAAATCACCTAGTAAAATATGTTTGTCTTGTATCAAACATTCATATTCCTCCATTAATCAACAAAATACATGCATGTTTCACATGGGTCAAATTTCACACATGAACCCTAGCTCAAAATATAGCTAGAAATGGGTAGATCATGCTTCAAACACTTCAAAAATACAAAGAACATTAAAAATGGGGCTAGGGAGCACTTACAATCAAGCTTGGAAATGTTTAACAAAACCCTAGCTATGGCTATTGAGAAATTCGGCTACCACTTGGAGAAGATGGACACATTTTTGCTTTGATTTTCCCTTTTTATTCTTTAAATTACCAAAAAACCAAAATGCCCTTAGGGTCTTTCTTTCAAATTTTTCCTATGCATGTCCATTTTTGTCCAAAATTATATAAATTGGTCAAATTTCTAATTAGGACCCTCTAATTCATAATCTAAAGCAATTTCATGCTTAAAGCTTTTAGAATGAAAGTTTTGAATTTTATTCAATTTGGTTTCTAAAATTCAATTAGATATTTTATGCATAGAATTTCTTCATGAAACTTTCACATAAGCATGCATTCATATTATAGACCTCATAAAAATCATAAAATAATTATTTCTATCTTGAATTTGTGGTCTCGAAACCACTACTCTAACTAGGCCCTAATTCGGGATGTTACATTAAAGGTGTTACACTCACAGTAAATCTAAGGGTAGATCGAGATCTTCAAACAAAGGTAAAACCTATAACTTCTGAAAGAAGAAATGGCATATTAAATCTGAGTGCTATAAGTTGCAAAACAAGATCAAATTGGGATGTTGTGAATCAAAAAGGAAAACAACCAGAAAATTCGGTGAAGATGATTTTGAAAAAGACTACAGTGATGGTGAACTCCTAGTTATTTCTACCGACAACTCTAAAGTGACCTAGGAGTGGATCCTCGATTCTGGTTGCACCTTCGATATGAGTCCCTATCTAGATTGGTTTACAACATATGACACAGTGTCTAAAGGTGTTACTTTGATGGGAAATATTGCTTCAAGTAAAATCGCAGGTATTGGCACGATCAAAATTAATATGTTCGATGGAGTCGTCAGAACACTTAGTGGCATACGACATGTATTGAAATTGAAGAGGAATTTGATTTTTTTGAGTACTCATGATTCAAAAGGGCACAAGTACACAGCTGAAAATAGAGTTCTAAAGATTAGCAAGGGTTCCCTCGTTGTGATGAAAGGGTAGACAAAGACTACCAAGTTATATGTTTTGCAAGGTTCTACTATTACTGATTATGCAACCGTTGCTTGCTATTCCTTGTCAGATAATGATGTTACTAGAATTTAGCATATGCGTCTAGGACATATGAGTTAGAACGGCATGGTAGAATTGAGCAAAAGAGGACTTCTTGATGAACAAGGCATTAGTAAACTGAAGTTCTATATACATTGTGTTTTTGGGATGAAAAAGAGAGTTTGATTCACGATAGGAATTCGTAACATGAAGAGAACGCTGGATTATATTCATTTTGATCTTTGGAATTCGAGAACGCCTACACTGGAAACACTAACTATCTGTAATTGTTTAGAAAAGAGTGTGTGAGCTTAAACAAGCTCAGTGAATAATCGAAAAAATACCAATAAACATGATATCATACATTAAATGAGAAAATCTGAAGCACGTTTTCATACATATTTAACTAGAGTGACATACTAAAATATTCATGCATCAACTATCAACTCATTTAACTTTGTAACCCCATAAGCAGACAACTATCACATTTCATAATATTTCATTTAAAGATAAATTGGCGTTTATGGCTATGAAACATAAAAGTGGGCTCTATCACCATGCATTGGACACACGGATCTCCAACACACCAATAACTCAAAAAGTCTAACATATCTTAAAAGTGTAACATTTAGTTAACACTCTCCACCACACTAATATATACGAATGAATGGAGCTGGGCTCACATTCCCTTATCTCTCCAAAACTATTCGAGGCCTTAATACCCTAAATCACAACACAAAGGTGAGTACTCACATAATCCTATTGCATGTCAATTATATCCAACAATCTCAAAAGGTCACAAGGCCAAAATTTTGTCGCTACATACATTTACTTACCATTTTCTGCACACTTTCACTACACATTTGAATTATTAGCACAACATCATCGCTGTCCTTTGACATGTATAACATGCCCATGACTAACACATTTCACAATAGTCATCACAAATATATATTTCATATCACATTAACACATCACAATACTCAATCCATATCACATAATTACATAACTCGCAAAATTAACAAGGGAAATAGTAAAGCTTACACTTAGAACTTAGGATAGGGATTTAGGCTACTCCTAAGCTCCCATATAATACTATAAATTGTGTCTACAAGAAGCGATTCCAAACACTTACCATTCACGCTTTCGCCTAGTCGTTGAAAGCTTAAACTGGCTTTCCTTTCCTTTTGCCTTCCTTGTCAAAGGCTCCAACAGTTCCAAATCTTCACCAAAACAAATCACACAGCAAACACAATTAACATTCAGCACCTAAATCAACAAAAAACGTAGGCCTAAGCGGGTTCCTCTTGGAACTGAAATTTTCAACTAGCATAGTCGAAATGCAAAAATCTGAATTCCTACTCGCTCCCTTTGCTTAAATTCGATTCCAATCACCTAATTGCTCGCCTAAAAATGATTCTCAACCTTCAAACCACTCTAAACTATTCAAAATCATGGTTCCAAAATTTTGACGTATAATGGCCATTTTTCATGAAAACTTAACAAAACCTTAAAAACTTTTAATGGAACTTCTAAGGAGAGTTTAGAAACATTCTAATCACATCAAAACTAGTTAAAAAACACTTTGAAACATTGATTTCATTCAAAATCCTAAATTTCACCATTAACGACCCCAACCCCGACATTTACACAAAACCTTTGATTCAATAGCTAAAAACTCAATTTAAATGGTTAAACTTCATCAATATTTACTAGAAAAATGAAACATTACCTTGGTTGGGGAAAACATACGTTCAATAGGAAATCCAAAAAACCCACAAGTTGAATGATAGTAAAATAAATGGTGTTCTTATTGCTCTTTATGAAATTCTAGGGAGGTTTAATGCTTGAAAGATTATGAAAATAAAAGAAATTGTAGTTTGAAAGATCTTTTGGGTGAATGGTGTTTGGGGTCCAAGGGATGACAAAGAGGGTGAGGGGAAAAACTTTCGTGTTCCTATAGGTGGGGGGGAAGAAATAAAGCAATTTTTAAACTTTGATATATTTACCTTCGTGGTATTCTTAATTTTAACCCCTTTTTCAAAACAGACCACATTTTAAAATTAAAGGTCTTTCCTACATTATTTTCATAAATTGATTTAACTTTCAAAAAGCCATATTCGAATATATTTTCGGGTTACCATACTTTAGAATTTTCGAATCCAAGCCAAAATCCTTAAATTACCCTCGAAACTTCTAAGCCCAATATTGGGGTGTGACACTAAATAACTTTAATATTAAATTAATATAATACTTATCAAGCTAAATATTAAATTAATAAATAAAATTTTAATTTAATTTAATATTAAGATAATCAATTTAATATTAAATTAATAAAATATTTTAAGATAAGTATTAAATTAAATTTAACATTAAAATTATTAAAATAATTTTTTTTGGAATAGTTAATCTGAAATCAAAATATCCGGTAGAGTCGCAGTAGGAGTGTGATTCTTTCACTGCTCAACTGCCGAAGGACCACCAACCAGCCACCGGAATGTCCCCGTCGCCACCGGCACCGTTGTGTCTAGTGGTGCCACCGCAGGTGCGACACCCTCACGGCACCCAGAGCCAGTTCAAATATTGTTGGTTCAGTCCGGGCTAATGACAATCCAACCAGTTGCTGTCCAATTCAAGCAATTTTTGGGTCTCGGTCTCGGTTTTGGGTTCTCAGGCCCAATTTTCAATCACAGGTCCAATTTTCAAGTTCAATTACCCATTGGGCCAATTGTCTGACTTGAAAATTAATTTCTAAAAATATCATATTTATTTTGATTAATTTAATTTTGCTTGATCAAAATTAATTTTCCAAAAAATCACTAAGATTTTCCAAATTTAAATTGTCAAGAAAATTCTGTAATCAAATTCTCTAGTTAAATAATTCTCATGACTGCCTAATTTAATTCTTCATCAAAATCGACTCAATTAAATTATTTCTAAAGTCAAAGAATTTCCTTCTGATTTAAATACAATCCAATCGAGCTTTTGTTTAGCTTACAAAGGGACCAATCAAACATATACAATTAGGCTATAGTAATTGCAATTATATTCAGAAGCATAGTTCCGATGATTCACAATTTACTTAATCATGGAGTTAGTCCACAAGAAGTACCATGATTGAAAACTCCTTATTGTATGCTCTTTACGAAAGCAATTCATCCAATTGCTTTATCCAATGACCTCATCATGTGTGTGCCCTCATATGATACCCTTGATTCCTTTTAGTTAAATCCATTCACTCATACAATCTTATTTTATCTCATTGTCACCATTATGTCTTCTTAATGATTAATATGATCACTATCAACAGGTGACTGTGATAAATTGCCCGTTCAAGAACAAGCAACTCGTGGCCATGAGTTACATATGCATGGTCAATGACTAACTCAAGGTTTAGGTAAATCACACCATGAACGTCACGAGTGAATTAATTTACAAAATAATTCAAAATTAATTCATCTCGGTTTCAGTCTAATATATCATTCTTCCAATGAATACATTTATGTCTCTACCCATGGAGTCAAGTGCTCCGATAACCAAGACTAGTTATCTCTCCAATTAGAATTGTAGGCCACATAATAATCCTTCTAAGTGTTTGAATCAAATGCTTACTTTGATTCTTTTACAAGATTATGGACTTGTTTAGTTATCTACTATAGTAAGTTATATTTATCGCAATGTAAACGTTCTTACAGTGCCACTTATCGTTAGTTTGAACTTAGACAATCAATGAGCTAATATTTTCTTGGCACAATTTTGCTACGCATGCAAACATGAAAGACAGAAACACAAAAGTCATAATGGTGAAATGTGACATCAACTTTATTTATTCATCGTTCAAATACATAGAAAACAATTACATGTTTACTAAATTAGGCACATTTCCCAACAATCTCCCACTTGCCTTTGTGAAATAAATGTGTCATGTTTCACATTCTCATACCCTCAACGTGTTTGTTAAAACTCCTAATTACAAGAGTCTTAGTAAACGGATCAGCAAGGTTATCTTCAGAAGCTACTTTCACCACATCTAAAATTCCTTCGACTACTACCTCTCGTATCAAGTGATACTTCCAATTAATGTGTTTGGTCCTCTTATGACTTCTAATTTCCTTGGTTTTAGCTGTTGCAACACTATTATCACAATAAAGTGTTATAGCTTTTTTCATATCAAGAATGACTTCAAGAGCAGTTAAAGAACTTTCGAAGCCAAACCGCTTCTTTCATTGTCTCAGAAACAGCCACATACTTGGCCTCCATGGTAGAGTCAGCAGTGCAAGTTTGTTTTACACTTCTTCATACTATGGCTCCACCACCTAGGACGAATACATTTCCCAATGTCGATTTCCTCGAATCTTTACAAGTTTGGAAGTACAAGTCCGTGTATCCAATAGGAGTAAGGTTCTCCCTGGAATACACAAGCATATAATCCCTAGTTCTTTAAGATACCATAATATATGCTTTATAGCTTGCCAATGCCTAAGTTCAGGATTCGCTTGATATCGACTAACCATTCCCACTGGAAAACAGATATCTAGACGTGTGTAAAGCATCACATACATAAGTTTTCCAACTACCAATGGAACCTTACTCATATGCTCTTTTTCTTCTACTATATTAGGACAATCATCCAAAGAAAGATGAAAGCCCAATACAGTCGACTAAGCACCTAACTTCACATCGATCATTGCAAATCGTTCCAGTACTTTATCAATATATGAAGCTTGTGATAAAGAGAAAGAAACTATGGTTTCTCCATTATCTACTTATTTCCTTGTATAGATTATTACTTAATTATACTAATAAACAAATCCAATGCTATGGTTACTCAAGTAGATTAGTGAATCTATGGCTACAACAAGACTATCCACTAACTTATAATAATGATTATTAATAGCATTTAAGGGTTTGATTATAACTCATATATCCTTTAACTTGCTATTTTTCAACTAAGTCCTATGTATTAATTATTTCCTTTCCTAATAATTACTTAATAATTTTCCTTTCTATTCTCGTTCTCATCCAGAAATCTTTAGTTAATTTTTTGTAGTGGCTCGATTTATAGATCCAGCCTAAAATCGAAATTTCTAAATTTGACAAAAAACGGGCTTATGATATTCACTTCAAGTGATTAACCGAAAAGCATAATAGGTGATATTTGAAGTAATGATGTGAGGGGAGAAATTTTCTACTTCTGTTTAAAAATTTGACAAGGCTAAAGTATAGTTTCTCACTGTGTTGCTAATTTTGAGTTCATACTTCTCTACAATTTTTGGATTCTATTTTGTATTTTATAAAATTGTTAATAATTACTTTTATCTATCAAGTTAATTTTAATATTTTTAGTTGATAAATTCATGTTTGTTTGTAATAATATTTAAAATTTTCAAATAGGTTTTATTTTACTATAACTATACATGTCAGTTTTTCTATAATAATATCTAAATAAAAATAGACATAATGACTTATTTGGTCTTTAACTATAAAGAAATATTTAACCACCAATAAATTTTCACCTCTTTTTAACTTTTGCATTTGTACTATTTGTTAAATCATCCTAAAATAAATAAAAAATTAATGTCTATTAACTTTGCTGATGTGATGGATATAATATCAGTAATGAATTAACTTTTTAAATTTAAAAATTTTTAAAAAATGAAAAGATCATTTTTGAAATTCTAAAATTATTATAATCATTAAAATTATAAAACATTTTTTTAATTTTAAAAAATAATTAATTGTTTAAATATCGAAAAGTTAACTAATATTTTCATTTATTTTTTAGTAAAACTACATATTTCATTATTTTTTAGTAAAACTAAATATTTTCATTTACTTTTTACTAATTGACAGACAGTACAATTTATGAACTAAAATAAGCGAAAAATAAATAAAAGACCAGATAAGTCATTATGCTATAAATATTATAAATCATTGTGTATTAAGATTATTTATTTATATTAATATTATATATATTCATATTATAACTAAGAAATTCGATCAATCCTGAGTATACTAGTCAACATTTTGTTCCAAGTCTTAAAGAAGGCATCAGTGTCCACAAACTTAACAATCCCTTGAGAAATATTTCTTCATTTAAACCATAAGCTACATTTCTATCAATCTGGTGCAACAATAGGTGAACTGCATATATTACAGGATATCTCATTTAATGATGGAACAAAGATTCCCATATTTTGCTTGTAGTTAACAATACCTTTTTCTTCACAGTAATAACAACATAAAATGTTAGGAGGTAACACATATCATACAAACTGCCAACTAAGGAATATGATGACATTTTAAGTCAAAAAGGGATAAAAATACATAACCTATAGTTTCTTTTCTTTGGCAAAAAGCATCAAACTACCAAAAGGATGTCAAAAGAGCGGCGCATCTCGACATGTCAGATGCTACATCATTAGCTGTCCTGCAGAGATTTTGAGCAAAGGAT